>NC_082706.1:104084817-104154817 GCF_030144855.1 Hypanus sabinus
CCCATGATAGAATGGCGGAGTAGACTGGATGGGCCGAGTGGCCTAATTCTGCTCCTGTTCCTTACTGTCTCATAACAAAGAGCCTCGGGGCGATGGGTAATTGCATTCAGTCAACGAAAGGGGTCTCAGGTCGGTAAGGACCACAAGAGGCAGCTCGAAAGTGCAGAGTCGGGAACAGAATGGCAGTATGGGATTTAGTAGCCACAGGGCCTAACTAGTACTAAAGTTCACCAGCCTTATTGTTAACCTGTGCTATGGCTTACCAGCACCAAGTTTTTACTACTGCTAGAGTGTATTAGCACCATGTTTCATGATGTTGCCGTGTGAGAGAAACGGGAACAAATGAACCCACCCTGTCACAGGCTCGGGCTTCAGAGTTGCAGTCGGGTTTAACCTCACTGGCCTGTGCCATGAAATGTGTTGTTTTGCTGCAGCAGTACATTGCGATACGGTAAATGTACTATGCATTACAAGAAGAGCCAACGATAGCGAGACGGTGTTCATGGACCATTCAGAAATCTGACGGTGCAGGGGAAGAAGGTGTTCCTAATCCATTGAGTGCGTTGGCTCGGGCTCCTGTATCTCCTCCCTGAAGAGGCCGTGTACTGGGTAATGGACGCGGACATTTTGAGGCATCGCCTTTTGGAGATGTCCTCGATGGAGGGGAGATGTACCCGTGCTGGAGATGCCCGAGTCTAGAAGCCGAGGAGCCCCTGGCGTGCGGGTCCCCGGACCCTGCATTGTGTGTGCCTGGGGGTTGCAATTGGGACACGTGAACTGCTGTCCGAATCTCTGCCGCCGGTCGATCCACGAGCATTGAAGCACCCAACTCCTACTCCAGGAAAACAGAATGAACCTTCCGTGTTCCGCAGTTCTCAAAAGTTCCTGTTGAGAGCAATGCAATTTCCCAGCCGGGGAAGGAGTCCAGATGTGACGGAGATCCTCGTGGAGCAAAGCTGTGCGAGAGGCAGTAATGAGGGGTCGTCATTGTAGCAGGGCCCCTGCTGTACCGCCGTGAGGTGGGCGATGCTGAGGGAGCGCCGCACTGGCGGGGTAACATTGAGGCAGAGCCGTTCTGGAACAGGACTGAGGAGGCACCGCACTTGGGAGGGGCTGTGTTGAGAGAGCGTCCTACTACTGAAGTGGGAGCGGCGCACCAGGAGGGGCAAGGTTGAGGGAGTAGCACAGCACTGAGGGAGCGCCAAATGGTTAGAGGGGTGGGACTGAGGGAGCGCCAAAAGGTTAGAGGGGTGGGACTGAGGGAGCGCCAAATGGTTAGAGGGGTGGGACTGGGGGACTGCCACTGTGACTGCACTGAGGGAGCGCCAAATGGTTAGAGGGGTGGGACCGAGGGAGCGCCGCATTGAACGCCAGGTTTGGGGAAGTTTGATGCGATGAGGCCGCCCTCTCCTCGTTCCCACGTGGTGTTTGACGACCACTATCCCACCCTTCCCCTTCCCCCCACAGATCACAGCGCGGGGGAGGTACAATCGCTTTGTTTCTCTCTCCAGCTGCTCCTCATTGTCCCGTCCAGCAACTTAATTGTATTTTGATTTGGTGTAGAAGTGTCTCCTCTGCTGAACTCACGCTTCCTTCCCGGGACCCAGCAGGTGTTACACATTCCAAGCGGGCAGATTCACGTTATTACTTTTAAATTCTTTGCGCTAACTGGCGTTTGAAACTATCTCATAGTCTGGATGCCAACATCTGGTTTGACTCCGGACGCACTGCCTGCGAGGTCATCGAGAACGAATTGTGGGTTTCAAGCGAACAGAAAACGCTACAAAAACGTTGGGAGCCGGAAAAATGTTGACAGCTTCGTTCAGTTCTGTTAATGCGGGGAAAATTCACTGGCAGCGAGTACAGAAACCCGCCCGGCATCTCTCAGTACGGCAAGGTTGAGAGAAGGAGACTCTGGCGGAACTCTGACCACCCTTCAGATGGCCACCCGGGTTCTAGAAAGTTCCGTTTTACGTGTAGCATGGAGTTTACCCCAAAGTGGAAGCTGGTGGGGAAGGTGGAGAAAGGTGATAGAGGCAGTGATTACGCGCTCTCTCATTTATTCTGTTATGGTTATCGGACGAGAAATCGAATCTCAGGGTTGTATATGGTGACATATATGTACTTTGATAATAAATTTAATTTGAACTTTCTCACTGCAGCTCCAATCCTGCGGATAAATATAATGGGAGTGGTGTGCCCATCTCACCCGCTCTCCCCAGTGCTATGTTAGGGCAGGGGCGAGCCAGGATCTGCACACTAATCTAGCTGCTACCGTTTGCCTTAATGCTCCAACGCCACACCCTCCCACACATGACCACTATCCTTCCAAAGCCCACCTCCTGGTTCCCTCCATTCTCACCAATCTCTCTTCCTCTCTAGTTCCAGATGTGCTGATTGAACCCTTCCCCAGGCGCCTACTAGATCCACCGTTCTGCCTCCTTTTGCAGCAGTGCCTCCCAAACACAGGGACCCCTGCCCCTTCATTCTGCCCCCTGCACTTCCCATGCTCCAAATTTCCTGTGCTCTCTCAGAAGGCAGTATGAATTTGCACTGGGGCCTCCAGACCTAGATGACAATACATATGGGTTTGCAGACAATTCACAGATCGGTGGTGTTGTGAAAGTGTAGAAGGTTGGTAAAGGATACAGTAGAATAAGGGATAGTTAAAAATGGGCATTAAAATGGCAAATGCAGTTTAATCCACCCAAATGTGAGGTGTTGCACTTAAGGAGATCAAATGTAAAGAGACAGTACATAGTTACTGGCAGGACTTTTAACTGTGTTGATCTTGGGGTCCAAATCCATAATTCTCTGACAGTGTGGCAAAGTTTGATAGGGTGATAGTCAAGGCACTGAGTTCAAGAGTTGGAAAGTTATGAGGCAGCTTTATAAAACTCTAGGTAGGCTGCATTTGGAATAACAGCATTAAATGTTGGTCTCCCCTTAATAGGAAGAATGTCAAGAGGGTGCAGAAGAGGTTTACCAGGCTACTGCCTGGATAAGAGGGCAAGGGATTTAAGGAGAAGTTGGACAAACTCAAGTTGTTTTTTCTACGGTAGCAAAGACTGAGGAGAGGTTTGATTTATGACTATAAGATTATGAAAGGCATGGATAGATAGGCAGCGTCTTTTTCTCAGGATCAAGATATGTAAAGCCAGAGGACATTCATTTAAGGTTAATAGGAGGTCTCTGGTGTCTCATCCCGCATGCTCATGCCACCACTGTAGTCCTATTGTTCACCTAATGTCCAGGACCAAGAGAACCCAGCATCACCTGCAGGGACCAAAGCACCTTCCACCTCCCTAGAGACCATCAGAATGTTCACACAAATGATGGACATTTGCTTGTCCTCCATGGGTGGGTTCTTTGAAAGAATTTCCAGATGTCCCCCACTCATGCAGACTTGTACCTTTCCTCTTTCAAGGCTTTACCCTTAAGCATGTGGGGAGAGCTGACAGAAGCAAATAAAATGGTGAGAGACATCAGGTAAACAGACAGAGCCTTTCTCCCGAATTTGGAAATGTCAAATTTTAGATGGGCATACGTTTAAGGTGGAAGAGGGGAGGTTTAATGAAGATGTATGGGGCACGTTTTTTTTTTACATGGAGTTTGGTGAGTGCCTGGACCACACTGCCAGGGAGTAATAGAAGCAATGTGTTGACAGACATGAACGGGCACAGAGTAGAGGGATATAGATAAATGGGCATAGGCATCACGTTCCTCTGCAGTTTGATTTGATGTTCTGTGTCTATTTAACTCCAGCCTCACACCCCTTTCCCCCACCTTCTCAGTTCTACTAAGGACAGACTCTTCACAAGGTGTGAGGGTGTTCGTAAGAGGGCTGTCATTTTTGTTCCCAGCAAGCTATTGCAATGATCAGAACTATTGACTCCAGCCCATCTATCACCCCATTCACTAGGCACCACCCTGCTGTGAGGCAAGATCATGGATCCCTCGGATCTGGGCCTCTCCAGTCCCCCATTTTTCCTGTACGTGACCCCACATCCCATGCTGCTCATTTCCAGCACTCCCCAGAACACCCAGCAGGGGTTGCGTAGAGGATTGAAATGGTAGAGGAAACCGTTCCCTCTGGTAGTGTCCACAATGTGGGACCAACAAGGAGAACGTCATGCATTGGGAATTTGGGGATCTTGAAGAAAAGCAATGAATTTTGGGTAAGTTTTTAGGTCAGAAGGTTCATTTTAGAGTCCTAGTCATCTATTTATACAGCACAGTAACGAGCCCCTCACCATATCTCATCCATGCTGACCAAGATGGTGAGCTTGTTTTAAGCCCATATCCCTCTAACCATCCTTATCCAAACACCACTCTGAAACTCCTTTAAATGTTGTAATTGTGCCCACCTCTACTGCTTCCTCTGAAAGCTTGTTCCATGGACACACCACCCAGTGTGTGAAAAACTTGCCCCTCAAGTCCCTTTTAAATACCCCCCCCCACCTTACACCTCTGACCTCGACTTTTAGACTTCTCTAACCCGAGGAAATAAGACTGCACCCATCCATTCTACCTATCTATGCCCCTCATGATTATAAACCTCTACAAGGTCATTCCTCAGCCTCCTACACTCCAGGGGGAAAAAGACCCAGGTCTCTATAACTCAAGCCCTCCAATTCTTGTGAAAGGATGTGAGTGTTGAGGAATATGGAGAAGAGCTGGGTCGAGTTGAGTTTGGGTCAGGTAATCCCAGGATGCTTCAACATCCATGACTTGGGATTGCAATCTCAACCTACTTGGGCCCAGTTTTCAATAATCTTTCCAAAAATCGGGGCGATCTAGAGGGGTGGGGAGTGGGGTTGGTGGTGGGCCATCAAACTTTACAACTCCCCCCTCGGAGTGTCGGACACCCTGAGCCAATAGGCTGGTCCTGGACTTATTTCCACTTGGCATAATTAACTTATTATTATTTAATTATTTATGGTTTTATATTGCTATATTTCTACACTATTCTTGGTTGGTGCAGCTGTAACGAAACCCAATTTCCTTTGGGATCAATAAAGTATGTCTGTCTGTCTCTGTCTGGAAATGGAGCTTTTTGTGAACATTTGCCCAAGTCCCCCATTTATAATGATTTTTTTGCCTGTTAATACAGCATTTACATCATGATAAGAGTGCATCTGTCCTTTACTCAGCCAGGCAGCTACACTGGGAGGGAAAAAACTGAGAGCTCTGAGAAGCAGAGAGAGAGGAGTCCTGATGCAAATACCTAATCACAAATGGCAGCTACAGAAAGTCGTTAGAAATGCTGACCGGATCCAGTTGTTTACTGTGAGGGGAATTGAAGACAGAGGATTGAGACTATGGTTCTGTTATAGAGAGCATTGGAGAGACCACATCTGGAGCACAGGGCACAGTACCAATCCCATTTTACAAGGAAGGATTTTAATGCTTGGAAAGCATTTTGGTGAAGGTTTACTGGATCTGGGTGGGTTATTTTATGAGGAAAGGTCAGATGTGCTGGGTTTGGATTGAAAGGAGATTAGAAGAGTGAGAGGGAAATTGACTGAATCATGTAAAAGGGTCCTGACTGGAAGAACGTAGACAACATCTCCTTGTGTGGAGAATCCAGAAGCAGAGATCACTGTTTGAAAATAAGGGGCTGCCCCTTTACAACAGGTACTGTGCAAAGTATTTTCTCTCAGAGGTCTGCAGAACTCTGAGAGAAAGGATGGTGGAAACAGAGTTTTGAATACCAGAATAAAAACAGAGTAGGTAAATGTTTAATAAGCAAGGATGGATTGGGATATTAAGGTTACAGTCCTGTCAGCAATTAATAGCAAGGCAGCCTTGAGAGGACCAGGAAGCCTGCTCCTGTTCTGAACGTAGATCTTCACATGAGAAAGGAATGAGAGAGAGATAACACTGTACAGATAGAGATAATGTCCTTAACACGAAGGGGCCAAGTACAGTTAACTGGCTGCGTCTGTTTATTAGCAGCCTGGGTCTCAGACGATGCGCTGACCAGGCCAGGGGGCTTTGAGGGCCATAAATTGTTCAGCAGCAAGCATGGTGCCTGCTTCTAACACTCAATGACAGGAGACAGTGATGGGATAGATGGTGTTCCTTGGGAAAGCCAGAACTTTGATACACTGATCTGAGGCGGCCAATTACATTGACTCCAGGTTAGCGTGTGAGACCTAAAGCAATAACTATCTGCCCCTCACTCTGCAATGTGTAATTGTCCAAACACCAGTCTATTCCCTGTGACCCATTAGCCCCTCACTGCCCAGTCTGCGTTCCAGGGCCTCCAGTCTACAGTGCATAGTGCCATTAACTCCACAGATCAGGAATCTTGCACCCTGACCCACCCTCAGCTTCTGGTGGGACCATCACTGGGACAATCCCTTCCAATGATCTCCACTCCACAGCTCATTGTCATTTTTATCAAATTATACGTGGGAGTTCCCCAACAAGGACCAATGATGAACTACTAAGAGACAAATGGAGTAAAATGTGATGTCTCATCCACCAGGTCCCAGACATCACTACCCAAGCTCATTGAGACAGGTTTGCAGTCCAGTAACAGTTCAACGTCAGAGTCCCCATCCGTGCTCCCCTTGATGAACTGAACTTTATTCACCATGGGCATTTACATACAATAGGAAATTGCTCAGGACACGACATGCTGCAAAAACAATATCCAACAATTATAAAGAATACAGAATTATATAAAAATACAAAGTACGAATATGGAATAAGTAACATAAATAACTTCATATCTGTACACAATGTAAGCACAGCATTACAAAAGGTGGATGAAAGTGTTTACAGTGCTGTTCAATGATGGGGTAATAGAGTGGGGCAGTAACTAGAATGGTTAGTCACATTAACTGCGGGATGAAACTTTTAAGATCATGTTAACTTTTAGTTTTAATAGCCCTAAAGTGCTTACCTTTTGGAAAAGGTAGTTTGCCGGGTGGATAGTATCTGCAGTGACTTTTCCTGCTGCTCCTTTGACCTGGATATATACAAGTCTTGTAGTAGCACATCCTGGCAAACACCATCAAGTTAAAGGCACCATACAAATCCGAATCACCGCCGATCCTCGACTGTTATAATGCAAATAACTGTTAGGAAGAGACTGAACTGCAGCCCTGGGCTACACCGTGTGCTGATCCACAATCCATATATCCGACAACCCAGTGACCAAGGTATGTCTCACCATGCCTCTGCAGAGCAGCCTGAATCCAGGGATCGAGAGAGTGGTGGAGGAGCAGAGTTCGTCATTGAGACTAGAAACTCAATTGAAGTAAAAGATACAAGTATGCCACAACGTCCAGAAAATAAACTCAAGAGATCCCGCAGATGCTGGAAATCCAGAGTAATGCTGGAGAAACTCAGCAGGTCTGGCAGCATGAATGGAAAGGTGTAAAGAGATGATATTTTGGGTCGAGACCCTACGTCCGGACTGAATACCCAGATGGTGATTGCCAGCAGAAAGCTACATGCCGCCCACAGTTAAGTTTATGTTTCACCTCCCAACATCAAATCCTTCCTGCCAGGAACACCACCACCTGCAGATTCCCCTCCAAGTCCAACACACTGACAGGAAACACATTGCACTTCAGTCATACTCATATTTTCCCTGGACTCCCCAGCAGCACTGCGGGAGCCCCCGATCTCACAGACAACCGTGGGTAAAGGAATCCTAACTGGGGGTGGGTAGTAACTGCCGTCCCTGCCAGCTCCGAGGAATCAGTGAAAATCTCTTCGATTCTGAAGGCACAAGCATACACTGACTTTTTTTTGGCCAGAATAGTCTGTTACCTCTTGCCCACTTACACCCAGGGCTTGTCCAGGCCTTAGACAAGAACAATGTAATGGCATTGTTATAACATCGAGAGCAATAAATGGGGCAAGCAGTCAGAATCTTTTCCCTTGGGTAGCAATGTCAAATACTAGAGAAGAGAGGGGGAAGATTTAAAGGAGACGTGCAGAACTAGTTGTTTTATATACAGACAGTGGTGGGTGCCTGGTGGGACCATGGACACGTGTATGATGTGGCATTAAAGAGGCTGTGCAGGGAATGGAGGGATATAAATCATGTACAGACAGAAAAGATTCAGTTTAATTCAGCAGTGACATAATGGGCTGAAGGGCCTGTTCGTGTTCTGTACTGTTCTAATGTCCTTTGGAGCACAGTCTTTTGCAGGCTCCTCTGAACCCACAGAATTGTCCTCATGGGAAATCAGAGTTCATAAGAAGTCCCAAGCAAAGGAGACTGAGGGGGTGAACTTATAGAGGTCTTTAAAATCATGAGGGGCAATCACAGGCTGAATGTACAGTCTTTCCCCCGTGAAAAACTAGAATTGAATTGAATTTATTTCTTACATCCTTCCCATACATGAGGAGTAAACATCTTTACATTACGTCTCCATCTAAATAGACAGTCAATGTAATATAGAGTACACTCAAATCAGTGTGAGTTCAGCAGTCTGATAGCCTGGTGTAAGAAGCTGTCCCAGAGCCTGTTGGTCCTGGCTTTTATGTTGTGATAGCAGTTGGAATAGATTGTGGTTGGGATGACTCAGGTCCCCAATGATCCTATGGGCCCGTTTTACACACCTGTCCCTGTAAATATCCTGAATCATGGAAAGTTCACAACTACAGATGTGCTGGCTGTCTGCACCACTCTCTGCAGAGTCCTGTGATTAAGGGAGGTACAGTTCCCAGACCAGGCAGTGATAGTCTCGATTGTGCTCTCAAGGGCACAGGCTTAAAGTGAGAGAGATGAGCTCAACTTTTTCCACACAAAGGGCGATGGGTATATGGAATCAGCTGCCAAAGCTAGTGATTGAGGCAGGTACAAGAACAGCACTTAAAAGATCACATGAGGAAATCTGCAGATGCTGGAAATTCAAACAACACACACAAAATGCTGGTGGAATGCAACGGGCCAGGCAGCATCTATAGAAAGAAGCACTGTCGAAGTTTTGGGCCGAGACCCTTTGTCAGGACTAACTGAAAGAAAAGATATTAAGAGATTTGAAAGTAGGAGGGGGAGGGGGAAATGTGAGATGATAGAAGACCAGGGGGGGGTGGGGTGAAGCTAAGAGCTGGAAAGGTGATTGGCAAAAGGGATACAGAGCTGGAGAAGAGAAAGGATCATGGGACGGGAGGCCTGGGGAGAGAGAAGGGGGTGGGGAACACCAGAGGGAGATGGAGAACAGGCAGAGTGATGGGCAGAGAGAGAAAAAAAAGGGGGAGGGAGGGAAAAATAAATAAATCAGGGATGGGGTAAGAAGAGGAGGAAGGGCATTAATTGAAGTTAGAGGTCAATGTTCATGCCATCAGGTTGGAGGCTACCCAGATGGAATATAAGGTGTTGTTCCTCCAACCTGAGTGTGGCTTCATCTTGAAAGTAGAGGAGGCCATGGATAGACATATCAGAATGAAGAACAGCACTTAAAAGATGTTTGGATAGGTACATGGACAGGAAATATTTCTAGGGATATAGGCAAATGGGACATGCCTAGATGGGCATGTTGGTTGTCATGGAAGGGCCTTTGACTCTATGAAACCTTTGTTCACAAAGCTGAAAGCTGAGGTACAGAGTGAGTGAGAAACTCTGCAATGTGTGACTGTGGAAAAATCTCAGTCTCTGATTTGTAAACGTGAAGTAGCTACCCCAGCTGTGTACTCAATGGAGCCGATGAAGGTTAAATTATAAACACTGTTCCCCATCTACATCAGCTTAACAAAGGAGACGTGGCCATAAAATGCTTCATGATGCATCCATCAACCTCTGCCTATACGACGAGACAGAGGCAAAGCACTCCAGAGCGGGCTACCCAAGGCTGACAGGCAAAAACCAGCTTCACCTGGTTCTGTTTCCTGACAGATGTGCCACTCCTGCTGCCAGGTAATTTCCAAGTTTCTTGGCTCGAGATTTAAAAAGATGCACAGCAAATAAAAGGATGGAATTTTTTTTAAAGGAAAGGCAGACAACAATCTGAGAAATCAGGAACCAGTTGACTGGTTATGACTTGCAGGCAAACACTTGGACAATCTAAATGCATCAGAATACCACTAGACAAATGAATCCAAAATATTGTGCTGCTTTCAGCTGCTTTCAATCCAGTGCACAGCTAGAGGTGATGACCAAATATTTCTCTGTAATCCTGCTACGTGGGAAATCTGCTCCACAAAAGATCTGGTTTTAGACAAATTTACTCAATGGATTTAAGCAATGTGCTTATGTTGATTTCCCAGGAAGTACAGGTCAGGGTTGAAGTGGACATTGGCTGTTTGCCTTGGCTCAGGACCAGGACACTGGGTCACATGTCCCTCAGTTAGTGGCTCCAAATAACAACACTTCATGGCTGCTCATCTGTGGAATCAACCAGACACAATGTACAGCATGGAATCAGCCATTTCTGCTCCTCAAAGATCAGAGACCAGCTTTTTATTTGTCAAAACATAGAGTGAGATTCACCGTTTGCATCAAATCGGAGAGGATTGTGCTGGGCAGCCTGCAAGTACAGTTATGCTTTCATGCCAACTTAGCAAGCTCACAACTCCTTAGCCATAACCGTACATCTTGGAGTGTCAGGGGAAAGCAGAGCAGTGAAGGAAACCTACACAGTCATCAGAAGAACATGCAAACTCCTTACAGACAGCAGCAGAAATTGAACGCCAATGGTGATTGCATTATGCTAATTATTAGGTTACTGTACTGCCCTTGGGATACCTGCTCTACAGGAGCTCCCTCCTATTCCTCTTTACCCTTGCCACCTGTATGTCATACAATTCCCATTCCCTTCTCTTTCTCCTTCCTGAGTTCGAAGTCTTTGGTTACCTCTGGAAATCAATTACTGTATCCCCAATTTCCATCCCTGAGTATTTATGAGCTCTGCTTCCTGTCTCAGTATTCTCTCTGTGGCAGTTCGTCTGAAGCCACTGACGACCATTCACCCTGGACAAGCCATCCTTCTGCCTATGGAGAAGCATGTCACATCACTTTACTGAGTTTCACAAAAGAATATTGCTGATTCACTCTATTTGGCAACATTTCCTCACGCGATTTTCCTGGGAATGCTGCTTATCCGATGCTATGTGCCTGGGAATGCTGCTGCAAGTAAGCTCTGTGCATCTCGCAGAAAACATGACTTTGACATAACCAGGACCAGCTAAGGAGAATGCACCCAACACTGCCCTTCTCACTGGGCAAGTCAGCGGGAAGTCCGTGCACTCATTGTGTTAAAACCTTCCCACGAGGTTACACCCAGGACAACTGTGGCCCTACTCCTCTGAATGGAGAGGAACAGCTGCTCAGGATACAGCAAATTCTATTAATTTACATCCATATGAATTTCCTTAGCATATTTAATTATATTAAATTAATTTTGTGTGTTGTTTGTTGATATTTTACTTTTAATGACTAACTTAATAGCTCTGGAATAAAATAAGTATTATAGTAATAGATATCCATATATTGCACTGTATTGACAACCAGCTGAGCTGGAGATTGGTTTGGTGGCTGTGGAAGTACCTTCCAAGCTGGGTTCTACAAGCTGGGTTTCTTGTGGATACCACACTCCCACTCACATCTCACCAGAAAGCATGGTGGCACTTACAGCCCAGTAGCTGTGCCGTAGGTAGTGATTCTGTCTCTCAGCTTCAGAGATCTGGGTTCAGTCCTGACCTTCACTGCTGACTGTGTGAACTTTGCATATTCTACCTATAACCATGTAGATATCTCCAGGTACTCCAGTTTGCCCCTGTCCCATATTCCGAAGATGTAGGGGTTGTGGGGGTTAATTGGCTGCCAGTGTGTAGGTGCTTAGTGTGAAAAGCAGGAAGATTTGATGGAAATATGAGAATACGTTAGTCTCGGGGAAATGGGACTAATGGTCTTGCTCTGAGAGTTAGCATACTCTCAATGGGTTGACTGGTCTCTTTCTGTCGTGTAAAAATAAATATTCGAGAATTGCTTTAATCGAACAACTAGCTGTGAAATCCAAATCCCTCTCTCAGCTCTACACTACTCTTGTCAATTACTTTGTAACTTCCTCAGTGACCATGGGTATAAGATCTCCAGAGTTGCTCTGCAGAAGCCTGAGTACAAAAGCCTCGACTGCCTACCCACTACACACTGACTGAGGTGCTGACTTCAGGTTATGTACTGCTCTGAAGGTATACTTTCCTAAATATGGGGAAAGATTGCACAAGAGGGAAAAGAAAGACCTATCCTAGTCAATATTATTCATTAAGTCGTAAAACAGGCCCTTTTGTCCATGCCAACCAAGTTGCCTGCTTGAGCTAATTCCATTTGCCCAAAATCCTACTATTCACTTTCAACCAATATCAATAAAACAGTGTGAGATCTTACCAGGTGAAAATGGACTCCACGTCCTACACTGCAATAGTATTGTCTTCTCTAAAGTTCTACATCAGCTTCCAGATGTTTTTTGTTCATCCAGTAGTGTAAAAGTTACTATGTAGATAGATGTAAAAACAAAAAATGCTGGAAACACTCAACAGGTCTATGGAGAGTAAAACAGAGCTGACGTTTCAGGCCAAATATGGTTCAGCAGAACAGGAACCATTAGAAAGCCAGCATAGACAGCAAAATGGCAACCAAGAACTGTGGGTACGAGTGCTGCTGTACACTTCTGGAAGATAATCTGTCAGGAGAAAAGCAATAGTGGTACCGTGATGTAGAGAACATTACAGTCAGTGGAAACCTTCAATAAAGGAGAACTGTGGAAATACTCAGCAGGTCAAGCAGAATTTATGGAGAGCTTCCTAGCTTTTCATCCCTTCTTCAATGTGAGTCTGCAAGACCCTTTCTTACTATTCCCCCTCTGTGGTTTCTATTGCTCTTCAATGTGAGTCTGCAAGACCCTTTCTTCCTACTCCCCCTCTGTGGTTTCTGTTGCTCTTCAATGTGAGTCTGCGAGACCCTCTCTTCCTACCCCCGCCCCCTCTGTGGTTTCTATTGCTCTTCAATCTTCTATTTATTTTGGCCACCTCCCCTTTCCACTTGACCCAAAATGTTGACGATTTCTTTCCCCCAGCAGGTGCTGCTTGACCCGGTGAGTTCCTCTAACAGATTGCTTATTGTCCTCAGCTGGTGTTTGTCCAGCAGTCTCTTGTCCTGGATTCTCATCATCCATCCACACAGTGCAGTTTAAAAGATGCTTGGTTTTAAGTCTATCCCAGTCCCTCTTGAAATGTTCTTCTCTCCACAGACGCTGCCTTGACCTGCTAAGTGTTTCCAGTATTTTCAGATTGCCTATATCCGTAGTTTTTATAAAATTTTAATTTATACCAATCAAAACTTACTCTTCAAATACATCTAGTGGTAGCTGAATACCCTGGATTCACTTCTAATGTGTCAAAAACTGCGTAAGCCAAGACAAGAATCATATGTTTCTGGTGCAGAACCACTTTGGCAGAGGTAGAGGCCATTTGGCCCATCAGGACTATGGTATGTTTTCAGTCTGATTCCCCTACTCTTTCCTCAGCTAATCCCAAATCACAGCCTCTTGCTAAATAATGCTTTTCTCCACTGACCCTGGATTCCTTTCAACCCATCTCCACTGGTCGCTGAACCATGCAGTGCTGAAAAAGGCATGCAGCATTGTTTACACCTCGATCAAACATTCTCCTCATCTTCTCTGCTTCAAGGTAATTAAAGTAAAGCATACAGACCTGGGGCAAAGGGTCTAAACAGGGCACTCCCTGGCTATTAACCAGATGTCTGCATGGAAGACTTCAGCAAGTACTTGGAATTCAACAATGTCATAGCAAAAAAAAAAATCAACTGCTAGAGGAACTCAGGTCAGGCAGCACCCATGGGATCTGTGGTGCAGGGGCAGGGGGCGGGGTGGCAGCAGCAGGGAAGAATGCTCAACATTTTGGGTCGATACCCTACATCAGGGTTTCAGCAAAGCACGTTCTCTCTCGCAAGGGCTTGCCCAGCTAATCGGTGGCAATGTGGAACCGAAGGATTCCACCCCAAGAGCTCCTCATCTCTGGGTGTCAGCGATCTGTGTCATCGATTCCAGGTACCAGAGACCAGACAAGCTGGCACTACCACATCATGAAGCTCACACCTGACATGCCACTTCGACATCAGGACATCGGCAGGGGTCCTCCTGAACTTTACAACATTCCAGATAATATGAGCAATGTTCCTGGTTCATCATTTTCAAAAGAGTTGATGTCAGCAAGCCCTCTAATTACAATCACTGAATGGAACTTCTACAATTTCAGAAAAAAAATCCTTTCTAGTTGGAGTTTAAAATGTCTGAAACTTATTAAAACAAAATGAAAGGAATACACAACAGAAGATAGAAGGCAGACCATCAATTAACACAATGCAAGTATGATGCAGCTGGTTATTTTGTTTTAATTAGTTCAATGTTAACTCCTTAATCAAGCTCTGCTTTCCATGAAATAATCGTTTTGAACTATTACCTTGTAATAAGCCTTTACAAGGTAGGAATCATTAAATTACTGGGTTTCAGCTCTTCAATCACAATCAATTTTAAGTATGGAAATGATTTTGGCATCAGTCACTGTGATGTAGGAAATAAACATATCAATGTCCTCGGTGAATATGAGATTCAACCTGCATCCATCTTGTTTTTGTGCCTTGTTCTCTAAAATGCATGTTGTCTATATGAAGAACTTCCAGAAGAACAGTGTTGTGATTTTACATCTAATATTTATAGTGACTTCAATATTGTAAAACCTCGGAATGTCCTTCAGCAGAGAGACAGTGGCCTAAAGCAGACATCGTGTTAATCATGGATTTGACACTGAGCTTGGTGAAAGCAATGAATAGTATCACGTGTCAGAAAGGGGGATTGAGGGCCGGAATTACAGGGTACTTACTGGGTCTTCTTAGCTGACACCATAGTCATTACTTGATTGGGTTCAGAAGAAGCTAGATTTGGAGGAGCATAGACTCCAGAGTGTTGTAGGGCTGGAACAGTTCACAGAGGTAGGGATAGCTAAGATCAGAAGAAGATTTCTCCCACTAGGTTATGAAGTGAACGATGATAACAAGTCATCACAGGGACTACCATTACCTGAATCATATACAAGGCCAGTCCTTCTCATCTGGAGTCACGTTCTTCCTACAGATTTCACAGGTCCACTGTTGACAGCCAGTTCAACATGTACAGTTCAACTTCCATCTCTCTTCTCAGCAGTGCCTGTAATTTCATGTTCAGCATCCAGTTGTGGATGAGCAGAAACCTATGTGCAGTACATTCAAAAAAAACAACTATAATGCTCTGGCCAGTGGCCACTCTTGGTTAAAATGAGCTAATCTGAACCTCTGCTGTATGTATACCAATTCACACAAGTTCTGATCAAAGATACATTGTCCTCATTGCTTCCAGTTCAGCACCTCAAATATTCAACTGTGTGAAGATCCATTTTGGTCTGCCACCTAAAGTCAGGAGATACCTGAAAGCCTCTTCCTTTACATTGGTATATCAGGTGAACAAGCACTTTGAAAAGCTCAAATAAATAAATAGAGGGGTAGCTCAAGTGGAGCGGCCAGTGAGTGAGCGGGCCAGCAAAGGAGTGGAGCTTTGAGGCTTTGACTCGACAGGCTTTGATGAGAAGAGGTGAAGGAAGAGCTTGCTGCCACTTAGGCTTTACAATGCCTCCTGAGATGGTGATGTGCCTCTCATGTGAGATGTGACAGTCTTGGGGGAACTCCCCTCTCCCGCAGAGTCACATCTGCCAGAAGTGCATGCGGCTGGGCGTTATGGAAGACCGTGTAAGGAGTCTGGAGCAGCAGCTGGATGACCTTCGACTCATAAGGGAGAATGAGGCAGTCATAGATGAGAGCTACAGGGAGGTAGTCACACCTAGGCTGCCGGAAGCAGGTTGTTGGGTGACAGTCAGAGGGGGGAAAGCGAAGGCAGAGCACCCCTGTAGCCATTCCCCTGAATAATAAGTATACCGTCCTGGATACTGTTGGCGGGGACGACTGACCAGGGGTGAGCCATGTTGGCAGGGCCCCCGGCACTGAGTCTGACCCTGTGGTGCAAAAGGGTGGGACGGAGAAGAGCAGAACTGTTGTCATTGGGGACTCTATAGTCAGGGGAACATACAGGAGGTTTTGTGGACGTGAGAAGGAAACCCGCATGGTTTGTTGCCTCCTGGGTGCCAGGGTCCAGGATGTCTCTGACCGGGTGCATGACATCCTCGTATGAGAGGGAAAGCAACGTGATAAATGTTGGTACCAACGACATGGGCAAGAAGAGGGATGAGATCCCGGTGTGAGTTTCGGGAACTAGGCAGAAGGCTGAAGAACAGGACCTCAAGGGTGGCATTCTCTGGATTACTGCAAGTGCTACGTGATGGTAAGAATTGGAGGAGATGGCAGTTGAATGCGTGGCTGAGGAGTTGGTGCAGGGGGCAGGGTTTTAGAATTTTGGATCATTGGGATCTCTTCTGGGGCAGGTGGGACCTGTACAGAATAGATGGGTTGCACCTGAACTCGAAGCGGAGCAATATCCTTGCAGTTAGGTTTGCTAGCATGGTTTGGGAGCGTTTAAACTAATTTACAAGGGGGTTGGGAACCAGATTGATAGAGCAATGGAAAAAGTGTGTGGAGTAAAGCCAAATCTAACATATAGAGAGGCTTTGAGGAAAGAGAAGCAGAATAAAGGGTGTAAAGGTAGAAAAGGTAGAAGGGCTAAAGTGTGTGTATTTCAATGTAAGAAACATCAGGAACAAAGTTGATGAACTGAGAGCTTGGATACATACATGGAATTATGATGTAGTGGCCATTACAGAGACTTGGCTGGCACCAGGGCAGGAATGGATTCTCAATATTCCTACATTTCAGTGCTTTAAAAGGGATAGAGAAGGGGGAGAAGGGGGAGAAGGGGTGGCATTATTGGTCAGGGATACTATTACAGCTACAGAAAGGGTGGGTAATGTAGCAGGATCCTCTTTTGAGTCAGAAACTCAAGTCAGGAACAGGAAGGGAGCAATTATTCCATTGGGAGTATTCTATAGGCCCCCTGGTAGCAGCAGAGATACTGAGAAGCAGATTGGGAGGCAGATTCTGGAAAGGTGCAAAAATAACAGGGTTGTTATCATGGGTGACTTTAACTTCCCTAATATAGATTGGCACCAGATTAGTTCCAATGGTTTAGATGGGGCAGAGTTTGTTAAGTGTGTCCAGGATGGATTCATGTCACAGTATGTTGACAGGCCGACTAGGGGAAAAGCCATACTAGATCTAGTATTAGATAACGAACTGGGTCAGGTCACAGATCTGTCAGTGGGTGAGCATCTGGGGGACAGTGACCACTGCTCCCTGGCCTTTAGCATTATCATGGAAAAGGACAGAATCAGAGAGGACAGGAAAATTTTTAATTGGGAAAGGGCAAATTATGAGGCTATAAGGCTAGAACTTGTGGGTGTGAATTGGGATGATGTTTTTGCAGGGAAATGTACTATGGACAAGTGGTCGATGTTTAGGGATCTCTTGCAGGATGTTAGGGATAAATTTGTCCCAGTGAGGAAGATAAAGAATGGTAGGGTGAAGGAACCATGGGTGACAAATGAGGTGGAGAACCTAGTCAGATGGAAGAAGGCAGCATGGAAGAAGGTTTAGGAAACAAGGATCAGATGGGTCTATTGAGGAATATAGGGTAGCAAGAAAGGAGCTTAAGAAGGGGCTGAGGAGAGCAAGAAGGGGGCATGAGAAGGCCTTGGCGAGTAGGGTAAAGTAAAAACCCCAAGGCATTCTTCAATTATGTGAAGAACAAAAGGATGACAGGAGTGAAGGTAGGACCAATTAGAGATAAAGGTGGGAAGATGTACCTGAAAGCTGTGGAAGTGAGCAAAGTCCTCAATGAATACTTCTCTTCGGTATTCACCAATGAGAGGGAACTTGATGATAGTGAGGACAATATGTGTGAGGTTGAAGTTCTGGAGTATGTTGATATTAAGGAAAAGGAGGTGTTGGAGTTGTTAAAATACATTAGGACAGATAAGTCCCCAGGGCCTGACGGAATATTCCCCAAGCTTCTCTGCAAGGTGAGGGAAGAGTTTGCTGACCCTCTGGCTAGGATCTTTGTCCTTGTTGTCCACGGGACTGGTATTGGAGAATTGGAGGGAGGTGAATGTTATCCCCTTGTTCAAAAAAGGAAGTAGAGTTAGTCCAGGTAATTATAGACCAGTGAGCCTTACGTCTGTGGTGGGAAAGCTGTTGGAAAAGATTCTTAGAGATAGGATCTATGGGCATTTAGAGAAGCATGGTCTGATCAGGTACAGTCAGCATGGCTTTGTGAAGGGCAGATCATGTCTAAAAAGCCTGAGAGAGTTCTTTGAGGAGGTGACCAGGCAGATAGGTGAGGGTAGTGCAGTGGATGTGATCTCCATGGATTTTAGTAAGGCATTTGACAAGGTTCCACACGGTAGGCTTATTCAGAAAGTCAGAAGGCATGGGATCCAGGGAAGTTTGGCCAGGTGGATTCAGAATTGGCTTGCCTGCAGAAAGCAGAGGGTCATTGTGGAGGGAGTACATTTGGATTGGAGGGTTGTGACTAGTGGTGTCTGACAAAGATCGGTTCTGGGACCTCTACTTTTCATGATTTTTATTAACAACCTGGATGTGGGG
The DNA here is from genome assembly GCF_030144855.1 of Hypanus sabinus. Lineage (NCBI taxonomy): Eukaryota > Metazoa > Chordata > Chondrichthyes > Myliobatiformes > Dasyatidae > Hypanus > Hypanus sabinus. The sequence continues at coordinate 104,103,443 of NC_082706.1, forward strand.
GTAGAAGGGTGGGTTGGCAAGTTTGCTGATGACGCAAAGGTTGGTGGTGTTGTGGATAGTGTAGAGGATTGTCGAAGATTGCAGAGAGACATTGATAGGATGCAGAAGTGGGCTGAGAAGTGGCAGATGGAGTTCAACACGGAGAAGTGTGAGGTGGTACACTTTGGAAGGACAAACTCCAAGGCAGAGTATAAAGTAAATGGCAGGATACTTAGTACAATTTTCTCTATTTCTGCAAAAGTACCACATAAAATGTGGTCAGATCTTCACGCAAGCTCTAAAGCTAGATAAAGAGAACCTAATTAAATAAATAGCACAAAAAAACATTATATGTGTTCATTTATTTATTGAAAAAATTGATGAAATATTATATGTATTTGTTGGAAGAAAGTATGTGAACCTCTGGGGTAATGCCTTCTTCAGAAGCTATTTGGAGTCAGGTGTTCCAATCAATTAGACTGGAGTTATGAGTTGTGGATGTGCCCTGCCTATAAAAAAGACACACAAGGTCAGATCCCTTTCAGAGCCTGCTCTTCTCAAGAAAGATCTGTTTATGTGCACCATGCCTGGATCAAAACAACTTTCAGTGGACTTCAGAAGAATTGTAGAAATGCATGAAGCTGGAAAAGGCTACAAAAGCACTTCCAAAGACCTGAGTGTTTATCAGTCCACAGTAAGAGAAATTGTCCATAAATGGAGGAAACTCAGTACTGTTGCTACCCTCCGTATGAGTAGGCATCCTGGAAAGATCACACCAAAAGCACAGTGTGCTCACTGAAAGAAGTGATAAAGAACCCAAGGGTAATAGCAAAAGACCTGCAGAAATGTCTAGAACTTGCTGAAGTCTCTCATCATGTGTCCACTATAAGAAAAACACTGAACAAGATGGTGTTCATGGAAGAACACCATGGAGGAAACCATTGTTCTCTAAAAAAAACCGTAGCTGCACATCTCGAGTTTGCAAAGGACCACCTGAATGTTCCATGACACTTCTGAGACAATGATCCATGGACAGACGAGACAAAAGTTGAACTTTTTGGAGGAAATACACAGTGCTATGCTTGGAGGAAGAACAGCACTGCACACCAACACCAAAACCTCATCCAAACTGTGAAGCATGGTGGAAGAAGCATCATAGTTTGAGGCTGCTTTGCTGCTCCAAGGCCTGGACAGCTTGTAATCATTAAGGAAACAATGAATTCAAAATTGTATCAATACATTTTACAGGAGAATGTCATGGTAGCGATCCATCACCTGAAGCTTAATAGAAGTTGAATAATGCAACAAGACAATGATCCAAAACACAAGAGTAAATCAACAACCGAATGGCTTAAAAAGAAAAAAATCTGTATTTTGGAATAACCCAGTCAAAGTCCGAACCTTAATCCCGCAGAAATTATTGTGGAAGGATCTGAAACAAGTAGTTCATGCAAGGAAGCCCACGAACATCACCGAGTTGAAGCAATTTTGTAAAAAGGAGTGGACTAAAATTCCTCCAAGCCGATGTGCAGGATTGATCAACAATTACTGGAAACGTTTGGTTGAAGTTATTGCTGTACAAGGGGGTAACACCAGCTACTGAAAGCAAAGGATCACATACTTTATCCAACAAATACATGCAATGTTGAATCATTTTTCTCAATTAATAAATGAACACGTTTAATGTTTTTTGAGTTATTTATTTAATTGGGTTCTCTTTATCTAGTTTTATGACATGTGAAGATCTGATCACATTTTAGGTCATATTTATGCAAAAATAGAGAAAATTCTACAGGGTTCACAAACTTTCTAGCACCACTGTAATGGTTCAGTTAAAAACTAGCACCTTATGTTTTGTCTCAGCTTAATCCAAGTGCCTATGCATAAACACAAACGACTGGTCAGCTGACTTACCTAAATGTTCCTTTCCACAGTCTATTGGTAAAGAAATACACACCTTGCAACCTCATCTGTTAGTCAAATGGACTTCCTACACTCCAATATTTTCCAACTACTTTGTACAGTAAGTGGGAGTCACCATAGCCTTGTTAATGCTCTTGGGGCTTCTCCCTCAGGGTTTAGTCTCCAGGGATACTGGACTGGAGGATAGTCACAGGACACTGGAACCCTCATTTTCTTTCATATGAAAATCTGCAACTTATTAGCTCATGGAAAGTGGAATAGTTCATCCTTCAGGTATGAAAAAAGTTCTTCTTTCAATATTAATTCAAGAGCTTTGACGTACAAAAGCCACTTAGATCAGATATGTCACAAACTTCAGTTCCAGTGGAGCTGCTATGATCCAATAATCTCCCTTGCAAAGCCATTACCCCACAAGGTCTACACACCTACACAGCAGCACCACAGAAACAGATGTTTTCCACATCGTTCTCTGCTCTCCAGATGGGAATGGTTCAACCAATCTGTGTATGGACAAGTCAGCTCCGTGAGTGTTATGTGCAGGGACACAAAGACAAATAACCCATTCAGCAAATGTGCTGTTGTGAAGGTTGTGTTATTGCTACATGCTGCTAAAGATTGGTGCAGAATGGGATTTTCTGGAATAAAAATTCAAGATTATATTTCATCCCTCTTCCCTACATGACAGCTGCCAAACCAAGCTGTTAACAAAATTTTAGCCCTATCCTGAAACAACAGACAACAGTGTAGAAATAACAAGCACGTGGAATATTAGTGCTGGGAATTAGATTGTGGAAAATCTACCAATACTCTAAGTGTAGGTACTATCAGAACTGGAGGCTTGATCATGGAAACTCTCCATGCACTCTTGTGTATGTATGTGAGAACTAGTCTAAGAGAATGTCAGTGGCTTCAATAAACTATGAACTAAGTAAGAATGTCTGATCTTGAGGTAGATAATCTCTCCACATCTTCCTTTGATTACAAAGGTTTTCTGAGCAAGAGCAATGCTGTTTATTTAAATTGACTTTTATTTCTTACATCCTTCACATACACAAGGAGTAAAAAATCTGTTAAGTCTCCATCTAAGTGTGCAATTATAGCACTTTATAATAATTAGAACAGTCAATGCAACATAGAAATACACGCAAATGAGCGTGTTGATCAGTCTGATGGCCTGGTGAAAGAAGCTGTCCCGGAGCCTGTTGGTCCTGGCTTTTATGCTGCGGTACCCCTTCCCGGATGGTAGCAGCTGGAACAGTTTGTGGTTGTAGTGACTCGGGTCTCCAATGATCCTTCAGGCCCTTTTCTCACACCCGTCTCTGTAAATGTCCTGTATAGTGGGCAGTTCACATCCACAGATGCGCTGGGCTGTCCGCACCATTCTCTGAAGAGCCCTGTGATTCAGTGGGGTACAGTTCCCACACCAGGCAGTGATGCAGCCAGTCAGGATTATCTCAATTGTGCCCCAATAGGAAGTTCTTAGGATTGGGGAGCCCTTCTTTCTGAGGTCTTTCCTCAACTGTCTGAGGTGAAAGAGACACTGTTGTGCCTTTTTCACCACACAGCTAGTGTGTACAGACCCCGTGAGGTCCTCAGTGATGTGGATGCAAAGGAACTTGATGCTGTTTACCCCTTTTAATCCCAGATCTATTGATGTCAATAGGGATTAGCCCAACTCCATTTCTCCTGTAATCCACAACCAGCTCCTTTGTTTTTGCAACATTGAGGGAAAGGTTCTATGTCACAGAGATGACTTCTTCCTTGTAGACCACTTTGTTATTGTTTGAGAGTAGGCCAATCAATGTAGTGTTGTTGGCAAATTTAATTAGTAGATTAGAGCTGTGAGTGGCATGGGTGTACAGGGAGTAAAGAAGAGGACTTAGTACACAGCTTCGAGGGGCTCCGATATTGAGAGTCAGAGGGGTGGAGGTGAGGGAGCCCACTCTTACAACCTGCTGGTGATCTGACAGGAAGCTGAGGATCCAGCTGTACGAGGCAGGGTCAAGACCCAGGTCTCCGAGTTTCTTGTCGAGTCTGGATGGAATTATGGTGTTGAATGCTGAACTGTAGTCCAAGAACACCATTCTCACTTAAGCATCCTTCTTCTCCAGGTGTCTAAGGGCAGTATGAAGAGCTGTGGCTATTGGGTCGTCTATCAAGCAGTTGTGTTGGTAGGTGAATTGTAGGGGTCCAGCTTGCATAGTAGCAAGCTGCAGATGTAGTCCTTGACCAGCCTCTCAAAGCAGTTGCTTATTCTTGAGGTGAGTGCGACAGGACGCCAGTCATTCAGGCATGCTACCTTGGTCTTTTTTGGTACAGGGACAATGGTGGATAATGTGAAGCAGGAGGACACTCTACACTGGGAGACGGAGAGAATAAACATGTCTGTAAACACACCTGCTGGTTGTGCTGTGCACATCCTGAGTACTCGCCCTGGAATGCCATCCGGTCCCACAGCCTTGCGACTATCCACACGTTGGAAAAATCTGCATTTCTCAGCCTCAGAGATATGTAGGTTATAGGTTGTAGCGGTGGCTTTCCTCTGAGGCTCAGAGTTAGCTACATTGAACCGAGTGTAAAAGTGATTGAGCTCATCTGGGAGAGAGGCCGGGATGTTGGCTGCACCACTATGTTAGGCTTTGAAGTCTGTGATGGTATGCAACCCTTGCCATAAGTCACATGTGCTATTTGTTGTGAATCTTGACCCAATCTTGCCCTGTATTTTTGTTTCACAGCCTTGATAGCTTTGCACAGATCGTAGCTGCTGCTGATTGCTGGCAGTGCAGGCTCTGTGTTGTGCAGTAAGTGCTGCTTGCAAGAGAACTACTGATCCAGGGTTTCTGGTTCGAGAAGACTCTGACCAACTTCTGAGGACAACATCGTCAATGCACCTCCGGATGAAGCACATGACTCCATCCAGACTACAGCTCAGCACTTAACACAATCATCCTACAGTACTGATCTGTACCCCTTCTTGCAACTGGAACCTTGATTTCTAAACTGGATGACCACAATCTGGGCAAATTGCAAATAACATTTCCACTTCACTGGAAATCAACACTGGCACACCTCTGGGATGAGTGCTTAGCCCACTCCTCTTTTCTCTCTACACCCATGACTGTGTGGCCAGGCACAGTTCAAAAGCCACCTATGGTATACATTTGCTGATGACACAACTATTGTCGGCAGAATCTCAGATGATGACGTGAGGGTGTACAGGAGCGAGATATACCAGCTAGTTGAGAGGTGTTGCAGCAATAACCTTGCATTCAACTTTAGTAAGACCAAAGAACTGATAGTGGATTTCAGAAAGAGTATGGCAAAGGAACACAAACCACTCCTCATAAAGGGATCTTAAGTGGACAAAGTGAGCAATTGCAATTTTCAGGGTGTCAATATCTCGGAGGATCTATTCTGGACCCCGCATATTGATGCAACTATAAAGAAGGCAAGATAGCGGCTATACTTCATTAAGAGTTTGAGGAGATTTGGTGTAGCACCAAAGACAGTCACAAATTTCTACAGATGGTACCATGGAGAGCATTCTAACTGGTTGCATCACTGTCTGGTATGGGGGGGGGGGGTGCGGTGGGGGCTACCGCACAATATAAAATAAGCTGCAGAGACTTTAAACTTAGTCAGCTCCAACATGGGCACTAGCCTCCATAGTAGCAAGGGCATCTTCAAGGAGTGATGCCTCAAAAAGGTGGCAGTCATCATTAGGATCCACATCACCCAGGACATACCCTCTTCTCATTGCCACCATCAAGGTGTGATACAGGAGCCTGAAGGCACACTCTCAACATTTCATGAACAGCTTCTTCCCTTCTGCCAGCCAATTTCTAAATGGACATGGAACCCAAAAACACTACCTCACTATTTTTGATTTTTATACTACTTATTTAATTGAAATATATATATATATACACACACACACACACAGTGTCCATAAAAAGTATTCATCCCCCTTGGAAGTTTTCATGGTTTTTGTTTTACAGTATTGACTCAGTGGATTTAATTTGGCTTTTTTGACACTGATCAACAGAAAAAGACTCTTCTGTGTCAAAGTGAAAACTTACTTCTAAATTAACTACAAAATATAAAGTACAAAATAATTGTTTCTTAAGTATTCGCCCACCCCCCACTGCCTTTAATATGACACACCAGATCATCATTGATGCAGTAAACTGGTTTTAATTAAATGGAGATCTGTGTGCAGTTGCAGAGTTTCAATTAAAATAAACCCGTATCTGGAAGGTCCAATTTCTGGTGAGTCAGTATCCTGGCAAAGACTACATCATGAAGACAAAAGAACACTCCAAGCAACTCCATGAAAAGGTTATTGGAAAAGCACAAGTTACGAGATGGATACAAGAAAATTTCCAAGTCACTGAATATCCCATGGAGGACAATTAAATCAATAATCAAGAAATGGAAAGAATATGGCACAGCTGTATATGCCTAGAGCAGGCCATCCTCAAACACTGAGTGACTGTGCAAGAAAGGGACTAGTGATAACTATATGACAACTCTGGAGGAACTGCAAGCTTCAGTCACTGAGATGGGAGAGTGGCGAAGAGAAAGCCACTGCTGGGGAAAAATAACTCACATGAAATCTTGGCTAGGGTTTGCCAAAATGCATGTGGAAGACCCCTGAAGTGTGCTGGAAGAAGGTTCAATGGTCTGATGAAACCAAAATTGAGCAGCTTGGCTATCAGACTAAATCCTATGTTAGGCATAAGTCAAACACTGCACGTCGACACAAATCCACCATCCCTACCATGAAGCATGGTGGTGGCTGCAAAATGCTGTGGAGATGCTTCACTGCAGCAGGCCCTGGAAGGCTTGGGTGAAAGTAGAGGGTAAAATGAATGCAGAAAAATATAGGGAAATCCTGGAGGAAAACCTGATGCAGTCTGCAAGAGAACTGAGATTTGGGAGATTTGTTTTCCAACAAGACAATGACCCCAGCAAAAAGCCAAAGCTACACAGGAATGGCTTAAAAACAAGTTAATGTCCTGGAGTGACCAAGTCAGAGTCCAGACCTCAATCCAATTTAGAATTTGTGGCTAGACTCGAAAAGGGCTGTTCACTCACGATCCCCATGCAATCTGAGAAAGCTTAAGCAGTGTTGTAAAGAAGAATGGGGAAAAATTCCAGTGTCCTGTGTGGATAGAGACCTATCCACAGAGACTGAAGGCTGTAATTGCTGCCAAGGGTGCAGATGCTAAACACGGATGTAAAGGAGGTGAATATTTATGCAATCAATTATTTTGTGTTTTATATTTGTAATTAATTTAGATCACTTTGCAGAGATCTGTTTTCACTTTGACATGAGTCTTTTTCAGCTGATCAGTGTCAAAACAGCCAAATTATATCTGTGATTCTATGTTGTAAAACAGTAAAACATGAAAACTTCCAAAGGAGGGAGAATAATTTTTAGAGGATATATGTATTTATTTGTTGTTCCTTTCTGCACCCGGTCAGCAAACTTGATGTTTTTTGTTAGCATTTTAATCTTGTTATTTACATCCTGTAATTCCCTTTCTTCCCTATTATTATGTATTGCATTGTACTGCTGCTGCAGAGACAACAAATTTCATGACATCTGCCGGTGATATTAAACCCAATTCTGAACCGTTTCTAGAGAGTAAGTTCTTTTCCTAATCATCTGTATGTGACATTGTGAAAGAGCGCTGGGCTGATAAATTCTTAACAGTTTACAAAACACAATGTTTTGCTTCACAGCTCCAGTGGTCCAAACTTAATCCCAAAATGTGGAATCTGCTGGGCTGTACTCAAGCTTTTCTCTTGCCAGTATAGGTTTTCCTTCTGGTAACTTCAGTTTTCCCCATAACCCAATGATTTCATTGACAGATCAATTAGCTACTATGTGCAAGAAGATGGTAGGAAGACCAGGAAGTGTGGAGTTAAGAGGAGGACCATGACTGATGGGAGGGCTGAATAATGCTGCTGCTTGTGAGATCTTGCTGCCCACACAGGCGTGCTGTGATGCCACTTCAACAGTGCTTCAGCAGCTGAGAATCTTCCACCATCCAGATGGGGTGGAAAGTTATGAGAGGCCAGTCCTCTTTTCCATGCTGTTAAAGTGACATCCATAATACCAGAGTTCAAAGCAATCCCCCAGGCTCACCAAAATGCAACTCTTGTGTCTTTATTTTCTTGTGGAGAATGAGATTGCAATATTTAATTGCAATTAAAGTTGTACATCTTCAACGAGAAATGTAAAGGCAGGCAGTTCATTGGGCACTAGATGGCGCTGTCACACAGTTGCTGAGGCACTCAAAGTGTAGCAACTGTAGTGCTCCACACTCCGTAAAAGCATGGCAGGAAAATGCTCTTCACACTCAGACTGAAACCCAGTTAAGTACAAACAGGTAATTCAACTATTTTTTTTATTTAATGTTATTATAACCACGTCTGTGCCAAAAGACTCTGGAACCTCACCAGGCAGAGAAATTCTTCCAACATTGTTTCACTTATTTCAATGCTTTAGGAAGCATGCAAAATGCTGAATGAATAACTTAGATGGGCTGTGAAAAATCACAAGCAATTCGGATTGCAGCTGCCGGATGAACCTCTGTAGGTCTAACACTAAAAGAATGCAAAAATCCTGAAGTGCATGTTGTGAAATCACAATTCCAATGAACTGCATCGTGTAGTGACAACCTTGCATATATATGACAAGTATGCAGTCCACTCTATTACAAAGCTATTATTGCCATCGGTCAAACCTACGTTCACTCCCCACTAAAGTCACAAAGGCAAATATGGCAATTAGCAAAAGGCTTATTATAAAACAAAGCAACTCAAGAAAAGAACGAGCTACCTGGACAGTACCTGCACCAGAGTATAATAAATTCCAGTTCATGTCTGTGTGGAAGCTGGAACAGCATTGTATGTTTGAGGATTAAACAGAATGTGAACTGCAATCTATGTGGCATTATGGTCTTGTCGGGTCTAGAAATGGAACATGCACCCCTCTTCCTCAGTCTAGATAACAAATAGGCTAGAGTCTATCAGGCTAGATAGTGCCCTTGGTTACTCCACGTACTCAGGACCCAGTGAGCTTGGGAACTCTGCTCATTCACCCACAAAAGCTCAACAGAAGACAACCCTGGCACATGATGGCCGGGTCGGAGTACACCACCTAGGGATAACCCAGTGTTTCAGCAGCGCAGGGGTTTTTATAAGCAGAAGTTGCTGGTGTCTGGCTGAGTAAATCCTGGGGCAATAGATGGAACACACTGCTTGCAAAGTTCTCATAGTTGCATTCACAGATGTCGAGATGGCAACAGCAATGAGGGATTCTCTGTAAGGAAGTACTGGGAGTTCACTTTCCATTGGTGAAAGGCTACATTTATTCTGTGAATGTGGTTTTCAGCAGTCTTGAATAACTATTTGAATTCTGTGTAGGTTTCAGTAGTTAACTGCACACCTGGATGTTACTGGTCACTGGTGTGAAGTACTGATCCACTGACAGCCAAAATTACAACAAAATTCACAGAATAAGTTCTTTGGCTGAGTTACTGAGGTGAGAGGAGAGGAGTTGGTGTGGAAACAGACAAAGTGTGCTGAAATCTGAGGTGCCCACTGAAGTAAATCAATTAAGATCCAACCAAGAGCGATGACTTCATGACTGTGTGATTTGTAAAGCCTCCAACATGTCCTCCACAACCTTCAAAGAATTCTTGCTCTCCTTTTTGCCTCGACCTGCAAGCTAGAAGGACATAGAAGGATTAAGGTCAGAAAAGCACTGCATTCAAGTTCACAGTACCCAAAATTGAGATCCTCCCAACCTGTCACTCCCATTACACTTCTGAAACGGCTGCCGCCACACCTTTGCAAAGGAACTACTGGGAGTTCACTTTCACGAGCAAACGTAGAAGTGTTCCCTTGAACTGGGACACTCATCACAATTCTTCCTCTGCCAAAGAACTCATTCTGTAAATGTAAATGGGATGTTGATTTCCTGTGAGTCTGACTCTTCACATCACAAAATTAAACTAGCTTTTCATTAACAGATTTCTTCCTAGGATGAATGAATGGTATAGGCATGACAGGGTTAATGTTATTCCTAAAGCAGTGCACCATTTACACAGGAAGGTGAGGAGGGAAACTCTGACACTGTGATGCCAATCATAAAACAATCCGCAGTCACTCAGAGTTGGTTTGACCAACACAGAATGGGAGTAGCAATAGAGACAGAGGCTCCAGGTTCACTGATTCTCATCTCTTTGCTTTAAGCACTTTCTGTCCATCACAGTGTCATCAAAATTAATTCCGAACTGCACTGAAATTTTTTTACAACTAGTGGACCACAGGAGTGGATTTTCAATTAACTCCAAAGTTCAGCTGTTTGTCAAATGGACGGAGTGACCTATCATGCTCCACGTTTAAATGCTATTGAGAGAGCAAAAAAAAAACACAGAGGCATTCAAATATCCCTGCTGGCTCAAAGTTCAGAAGTTTGGGAAGCTGCAAAGGGACAGGAACAGAGGAAAGGAGAAAAGTTCATCGGATTTAGCCAACGGTACTGGTTTGCTGTCAATTTCAAGGAATCTTGGCTGCACTCCTAAAACTAATCTGCTGGTATTAAGTGTCTTTGTTGACACAGATATTTGACATTTGGTGCTGACTGCTTTAGCAAATTCTTTAGCAGAAAGAGGTTAAAAAGCACTCTGTAATGCTATTTCATAATAAATACAATTCATAATAAAACAAAATGGACAGAAGTAATATTTCAGCCTTTCTTTCTTACACTTAGCACCTAGCCTACAAAAGGTGTTTTTGTTTACACACTGGCCATGTGGCTTGGAGTGTAAGAAACATATACATTATATTATAAAAGCTCACTATTCCCAGAAACTGGTTCAGTCTGTGCTTGTGCACAATAAACAAACATTTATTCAAGAAGCATAGTTTTAAAAAAGATCTTTCAAACATTTGACAATTTCCTTCTGAAGAACCTTTCCTTCTTTCTCCCCATGAGTCCAAGTATATCTGCAATCCTATAGCAAATTACATGACGTCCTTCTGGAGTAACCCACAGAATGATTCATATCCAACCTTTCCCTATGGTTCAATAAGGTGGGACAAAAGCTAGTAATAAATGCTTGCTTGCTAGTGCAACAATTTCATAACAGACAGCGCCCAAGGTCAGGATTGAACCCAGATTGCTGGAGCTGCAAGGGCGAGGCTTTACCAGCCATGTCACTGTGCTGCCTTGTAAAGATGATTGGGCTATTTCTCTGTCAATCAAGCCTGGTGCCCAGAGTACTGTAAACAGCTGAGACTGATTTTATACACAAGATCAGAGAGTCGTACAGAATGGAAACAGGCCACTTATCCATGCTGACTCTGGATGAACAGCATATAGGAGAAGCTCTTCTCTGTATCGTGATCTATGCGACAATAATGAACCAATACTTCTCATCCTAAAACTATGCTTTCTAGTTTTTAGCTCCCATTCTCTGGGAAGAAGACTGTGTGCATTCACCCTGTCATGCCTCTCAGTTTTATATGCTTCTACATGATCACCCCTCTGTTTCCTATCCTGCCCAACCTCTCCCTACAAATATTATAGAGCTTGATTATTTTTGGCTTATATTTTTGGCTCAGTTTGACAGAGAGAGTGGATGTATTTTTACTAATGTTTGGAAAAGTTGTGTATGCTCCATAATTAAAAATACCTCAGTCCAGACATACACCAGTATTCAATTTTTGTATAACACAGACAGATTAATATTGAATAGAAGCATGGGAATGGTTCAAGTCACGTTAACCTGTTGGAATTCACAGCAGTGAACAGCACACCGTACACACCAATGGGACTAGGTGCCAACTCATATAGACATTCTGAAAGACAGTTGGCACAGGCCAAATAACTGAAAATGCAAATTCTGCCTTGTATATTCATTGCCTGTCTGGACTTATAACAGAGAAAGAAACCCAAAAACAACTCTTTCTGACTAAGGCTTTGCTTCCTCTTTTTCTAAAAATTTTAAGTCCTCTCAATATACGACTATCCTTTGTTCACTGCAATTTTCTGAAGAAATCACCTTGATTTTATTTCCTCTGCTCTTTAAACAGAGTCTTTAACCATGTGACAATTACTTTGTTGTATAAACTCTTTCCTGCAAGTCATCTCATTGGCTGAAACAGACCTGCCTGTTGAAGAGAATTATCTGGTGCAGCTGGCAAAAATGATTCAGGAAGCCAGTTGAAACTTTTATTTAGGATTTTTGAAGGATTGTTGGATAACTTACAACTAAAGAAAGAGCTAAAGAAAATACGGCACTCTTCTGTTGCAACTGAGATATGCCTGAGCCATTCAATTTCCAATCCAACCTCTCTGCATTATCTCAAGGGAGACAGAATTCTCCCGTGCTCCCCAGTGATAATTAGAAGACAATCTCCTCACCGTGGCAGATATTTTACACACAATAACATCCCGAAGTGTTTCTGGACATATCTGTTATTCACTAAAAGAGACTGGCCTGAAACACTGACCATTTTTCTCACTCCAGAGAAGTGGTCTGATCAGAGGAGTATACCTTCTGTTTTCAGTCTTCCTTTTTGACTTTCAGCAGCTTTGAAAATAGGATGAAGCTGTTTTGATTTGCAGAAACCCAAGCGAATGCAGAAAACCGTTTAAGATAATAGGCAAAATAACCAGAGGGGCAAACCAGAGATGCATGAGCTGCTGTTATCTGGAAAGTACTACCTTTAAGGGCAGTGGCAGAAAATTCAATAATAACTTGCAAAAGGTAGTGGATAAATACCAGAAAAAGAAACATTTGCAGGGCTGCAGGGAAAAAACAGGAGATGGAGATCAACAGAAAAAAACTTTCAAAGAACTGGCACAGGAATGATGGGTCAAATGGTCTCTCATGTTGAGTCCACAGTGGAAGAAGGATGATGACAAATATCTTGAAGATATAACTCTACTTCCACAAATACAACTATTTTTTCCAGCAATAATTTAATATTCAATGCAGAAGCATATTCTCCAGAAATTTTCATTCACTTAAAAAGTCATTTTGTTAATAATTTTGCCTCCTTTTTAATCACTGGAAGCATCCCAGATGTTACGTCTACTTTTAAGTGATCAAATTACAGGTTAGTGTGATAGAACCTTATCTGCAGGGACAAGGGTAGGCTTGTACACTTCAGAGGCACATAACTTTTATAAATATATCTTGAATGCTGAAAAATTACACCACATATCATGACATTACACAGGCCTAATTTGGAACAGAGCATTTTATGGTTTACAAGCTCTCGTTACACCTCAGCTGCACAGTTTCCACATCCAATTTGCAACCAGAAAAGACAGATTTCTTCTACCCTAAATAGAACTGAAATTTGACTCATTTAGAATTTATGAGCTCAAGGAGTATTATAACCATGAGCTGAAATATTTGCAAATATCACCTAAATTCCAATCTGTCCCTCATAAAGTTAACCTATTCTCACATCTGGGCGCAATTCTCTGCCATACCTTTCTGATATAAATTAACATAGTGGGCAATACGCATAGCTGAACTAAACTGTATGCTGAAGGGCTACTCAAGAGCCTTCAGTGCAAGAACACAAACCAACACTTCCAATGCAGTGCTGAGGGTGTACTGCACTGTCATAGCTTAGCCTCTCTGAAGAAACACCTGCTTTTGTGTGGAGAACAGGGGAAATTCCCTTTGTCCCATCAATTCAGAAATAGAACACAGATCATTGATCAATTTTCTTAGTGTGATCTTGCTGTGCCAAGTCAGATTATAAAGTTTATCACATAGGACTCTGCCAATTGATTATTCATGTTTGCAGCTACTTAGAATATATCCATTTCCTATTCTGCAGCCTTCAATACTCATGAGGAATTCTGCATCCAGGCCCTTTCAAGCAAAGTGCTCCACTTCCCAATAAAGAAACTAACATTTCCACCCCTCCCAGTTATTCTTCCACTGATTAAGACATTTCTACCTTTCTTGGGTTACTGAGCTCTCCGCCAAAGAAAGTGGATTTTTTTTTGCCCTTTGACCATTTTATACTCCTCAATCACACATACCTCCGGTCTTCTGTGCCTGAGGGACACTCTCCTCTCATTGTAGCTTTTCACCCCAACAACATTCTTGTAAATCTTCTCTGCAGGGTTGTGTACAGACTAGAGCTTGTTAACACACCAGTTGAGCTTGATCCTGACTAGTGCTGTGTTCTGTTCCAGATCAGCTCCTCCCTTGTGTTTTCCTGCTGGGATAGAGACTACCCTGAATGGCACTTAAACTACTATCTGCCATCCCTTACTTTCAGGGGTCATACAGCCCTAACAATCTGGCCATTCACTTAGTATTCTCTTGCCTGAACTGCCCTCATTAACTGCCTCTGTCCTTCTCCAGCTTTCCTGCTTCCTACATTAATACAGTGCCCACTTTCCAAAACACCACCTATCAGTTCATGTGTGCTTTGACACAGGTTCACATTGGAAAGGTGATGAAGAAATCCAAGGCTTTCTCTTCACAGATTAAATGTCACATGACTACAGTAACATCTTCCACTAATAAACACTGTGGGTGATTTTGGTTCATAATCAGGACTTGAAACTTTATCATTTCAAGAAAAGCCAGCAGGGTATGTACAAATTTGAAATGGGCTCAGTCTCACCTTGTTATCCTGACACACCTGGCCTTACCTGCAAACACACTTGGTCTTATCTCTGTCATGTGCATGAATAAAAAGAGGTTAAGTGCATCTTAACCCAATCAGAGCTCTGCTCACTGGTGCTCCCCAAGCACAGCCACATTGTTTCTTTGACCCATATCAATGCCACTGCTGACAATAAATCAGATGCTGATTGACCACTGGCCAATCTCACCCTGTGGCTTTCAATTCCCTGCTGAGCAAGCAACGAACTGAGCCGAGCAGCAGTCTACAAAACCGTTAGCAGCACAGCACCTCCAGGGCAATTGAAGTTTGAGAAGTCTGTAGTGCACCATTTTTTAAAAATGGCAATCTAACGTGCACAAACATAAAAATCCTGCATCTACGGTAATCCTCTGGAAGCACCACATTAAAAGCAATGATTTTAAAATTAGTATAAATCGGTTCACAGCAATTGGTGAGAACTCAGTGGGGTTGTTTTTTGGGTAGTACTTGGCTTATTTTTATCACATTTACTGAGATTCGGTGAAAAACTTCCACACTGTCTATGCAGGTAATTCCAAACATAAATACAAAGGGAAACACACTAAGAGAAAGCAGAATATCATGTTACAGTCACATGGAATGTGCAGGACAGGCCAACAACAAGGTGACAGGGCCATGGCAAAATAGACTGTGAGGTCAAGTGTTCATCTCTATTGTATAAAAGAGTTTTACAAAAGCAGGAGAGGCTCAATATTTCTAAGGCAGTAAAGGCTAAGACTTGAACAGTTTGTAAGCTGTTTACGGCAAGTAGATACATACTCATTTAAGGAACAAAAATGTGGCTGAGAAGTAACCTAGCCAAGGCGAGACAGAGATGTTGAGATTAGATCAAAGGCTCAGAATGTTGCGTAAAGAACCATGGACCATGAGAACTTCTGATTTCAGCAAAGGGGGAAACAGAACAAGAAAGTTAACAGCCAAGAGCACAACACTTGTATAGTACTAACAGATTTATTCGTGTTGATAGCTGACAGATCCCCAAGGAACATGCTGTGATTGGCAAGAGGTAGCAGTGTACCTTGTTCTCCAAAATTCCATGGATCCTGAAATGATTCCAACAGAACAGAAAGAAATGCAACCCAACCCATCTGAGGAAGAGAGAAAAGAGGGATACCACAGACAATACAAACAAAATGCTGGAGGAACTCAGCAGGCCAGGCAACATCTATGGAAAAGAGAGTAAACAGTCAATAATTCAGGCTGAAACCCTTCATCAGGATTTCCAGCATCTGCAGATTTTCTTGTGTTTGTGAAACCACAGACAATTATGCCTGATATCAGTAGGGAAAATTCAAGAACCTATTCTTAAGTGGGTTGAAAAGAAGATGATAGGATTGCAAAAGTAAATACGAATTTATGAAAGGTAGATCATGCTTGCCAAATCTGCCTAAAGCTTTTGAGGTAGTAACTTGCAGGGGAGATAAAAGGAAATGAGTGAATGTGAAGTGCTTGGCTTGATAGTAGAAAACAGTGGCAGTGTGGGCAGAGAAGCATCGGGGTTAAGGGAAAAAGGAAAAAAAGTGAAAAAGTCATTATCAGAAGGAGTCATTATCAATGTTCTTGCCATCAGGTTGGAGGTGACCTAGGCAAAATAAGAAGTGTTGCCTCTCAACCCAAAAAATCGCCTCATCATGGGAATGTCAGAATGGGAATGTTGGTAGGAATGAAAATGGTTGGCCACCAGGAAATTCTACTTCTGGCATATGGAACGGAGCTGCTCGACAAAGCAGTCCTCCAATTTGCATCAGATCTCACCAATGCAGAAGAGGTCACATCAGGACCACTGGATACAATAGACGACCACAAAAAAAAATCACAGATGAAGTGTTGCTATTCCAGGAAGGATTGTTTGGGGCCCTTAATAGAGGTGAGGGAGGAGGCAAATGGGTAGGTGTAGCACTTCTTTTGCTTGCAGGGATATTTGCAAGCAAGGAGATTAGTGGGGTGGGATGAGTGGACAAGGAAATCATGGACACAGCGATCCCTGTGGAAAACAGGGGAGGAAGTGTAGGATAATTTTGAAGGTGGCCTCACCTCCAATCAGGGCCCCAAACAATCCTTCCTGGACTGGCAACACTTCACCTGTGATTTTTTTTTTGAGGTCATCTATTGTATCCAGTGGTCCTGATGTGACCTCTTCTGCATTGGTGAGATCTGAAGCAAATTGGAGGACTGCTTTGTCGAGCACCACCGATCCATGTGCCAAAAGTAGAATTTCCTGGTGGCCAACCATTTTCATTCCTATCCACATGACATGATGGATGTGGAGGCTCGTGGGGTGGTAGGATAGGAGAAACTCTATCCCTGATAAAGCAGCAAAAATAAGGGTTGAGTGCAGATGTCCAGGAAATGGAGATGCAGATGAGGACAGTATCAATGGGTTTCTCTTCCTCCACAATGTTACTCTGGATTTCCACCATCTGCAGAATCTCTTGTGTTGATGAATGGACAAGCAAGTAGCAGATGGAATACAAGGTGAAAAAATTAGATCGGCTACAGGCAGAAGAAAAGTGGAGTAGTTTTTTTTTAAATAGTGGGAAACTTAAAAGTATTCAGAGAGACCTAGGTCTCCTTGTACATGAAACATTTAAGTTATTATACAGGTACAGGAAACAATTAGAAGGCAAATGGTGTGTTGATCTTTATTGCAAGAGGGTTTGCGAGCAAAAGCACAGACGTCATTCTGCAATTATAGAGAACCCTGGTGAGATCACATCTGGAATAATATGTACAAGGCGGGTGTCCCCACTTCAAGGGAATTTACATAATAAAGAGTACAGATTGATTCCTGGGCATGGCGAGGACATGGATCGCTGTGGACTGATAATGCTTATACACCATATTATAAGACTCAAAATCTTTGGATTTAGTGCCGGAAAATAGTACTGAGGTAAAGGATCAAGCTAACAGAGCTAAAGGGGCTGAACAGCCTATCACCTACTTCTGCTGCTCAGTTTCATACCTTAAGCAGAAACAAGGCTAAGTGTTATGAAAAACTATGACAATTCACCTCATCTGTGTCCCTCATAACTTTACAAGCTTCTATAAGGTCACTCCTATACTATGCTCTAGGTTAAAAAAAAAACCAAGTCCATCCAGATTCTTGTTGGAACTCAAGTGATTCAGTCCCAGCAACACTCTCATGAATCTTTTCCAGCTTAAAGATTTCAGCTACACACAACACTCCAAATGCAGACTCACCAAAATCTTGTACAGTTGTAACAAGACTTTCCACTCCTTGGACTCAGAGCCCTGGGAATGAAGGAAAGCATTCCATTTGAAGAGTGTAGAATGGTCCTAGGCCTCTATTCAATAGGTACATTTAATGTCAGAGAAATGTATACAATATGCATCCTGAAATTCTTTGTCTTTGCAAACATCCATGAAAAGAGGAGTGCCCCCAAAGAATGAATGACAGTTAAGCATTAGAACTCCAAAGCCCCCCCCAGCTCCCCATTCCCACTCTCACGCATAAGCAAGGCAACAATCCCTCCTTCCCCACCAGCAAGAAAGCATCAGCACCCAGCACCGAGCACTCATGCATGCAGCAAAGCATCAATAAAGACACAGACTTGCATTACCCCAGAGTACTCGTTCACTGGTAATTTGACATACCACAGGCTCGCTCGCTCGCTCTCTCGCCCTCACTCACTCATAAGGGGAAAAAAGGTGTCCCATTTCAGAGCAAGAGGGGCAATATGCAAACAACTCGCTGATATATGATATTATGAGTCTGTTGCTTCACTTTTTCCGAGCTCTGCTCCCAGAGAATAGGCCCCGGAAAGGCTCAGGTCTCTGGACACACAGTTCCCGATGTTCTGTGTTCTCCCGTGACGCCTCAGTCAGGGGCACTGGCTTTGAACCAGCCTGTCTCCAGAGCCACGAAATCCAGCACGGTCTTCCATGCCGTGTCCTTGGGATATCAAAAAGCAGCCTGAGAGCAAATCACTGGAATTCAGAAGAATGAGGGGTGACCTCATTGAAACCTATCGAATGGTGAAAGGTCTCGATCCAGAGGACAGAGCCTCAGAATAAAGGGGCATCCTTTTATAATGGAGACGAGGAGGAATTTCTTTAGCCAGAGAGTGGTGAATCTGTGGAATTCTTTGCTACAGGCAGCAGTGAAGGACAAGTCTTTGTGTATTTGTAAGGCAGAGGTTGTTAAGGATTCTTGATTGGTCAGGACATGAAGAGATACAGGAAGACAGGAGATTGGGGCTGAAAGGAAAATGGATCAGCCATGATGAAATGGCAGAGCAGACTCAATAAGCCAAACAGATTAATTTTGCTTCTATACCTTATGGTCTTATTCATCTTCTTCACCTTGTTATTATGTTACCATTTTAACCTACCCCTGGGTCTGTTTTACAACACACTCCAGATCTTTACTAATTCATATTCATCCAAGTTAAATTCTATTTGCTATCCCTTGGCCCACTTTCCCAGTTGAGCTAGATCCTGTTGAAGGTTTAGATAACCTCTTTACTGTCCACTATGCACCACCAATTTTCATATCAACTGCAAGCTTACAAACTAATGTCATAAGTAAATTTAGCAAGCTCACCCCCAATTCCTCTAAGACATTTGCTGTAAAACATAAGTGCCTTGATACCACTCACTCATTGCAGAAAATAGACCCGTTGCTTAACGAAGCCTGCCGAATAATCACGGGCACACTGCGCCCCACACCCACTAACATCATTTACAGACTTGCAGGCATTGGTCCCCCAGAGATCCAAAAACACACTAAAACAAAAATTGAAAAAGGTAAACAGAACTCGTATCCATGGCACCCACTACATCATCATGTGCCAGTTTCCAATCGCCTAAAATCGAGGAAAAGCTTTGCCACAGTGGAGGAAATACCACACAGAACATCCCTCCGAACATACAGGATTGATCTCTGGCAACAAACAGAAGCCAGAACCCCACCAAACAATACAGTGCAAGACCCCACAGAAACGTTGTCCGACGGGGCACTGCTTGACAGACAGAAGTGGTGCACTCTCAACAGAGTGAGAGCAGGAGTTCGTAGGATGGGAGACAATATGGTGAAGTGGGGTTTAAAGACCAGTGGATCCTGTGAGTGTGACGAAAGGGTGCAGAACATTGAACACGTTCTGCACAACTGCCCACTCTCACCTGATTCAGCTGACACTGACCTGCTCAACATCAACCAAACAACACTAGAGTGGCTGGCTGTCTGGTGTGACAAGCTATGATGATGACTCATTGCAGTTTACCAGATCCATGTTACAGTCCTACAGACACTAATGCCTGGCAAATGGCACCTCATTATGTTCCAGGTTGAAAAGGTATCTGCAGATAAACCTAGTTTATATAATCTTCATGTATAACTAAGAAGTGCATGAATCAATGTTTGGTGGGCTCTAAAGACAGGTTTTGGGAATTGTAATCACCTATCCCTGATCTAATTTTGTTGCTTCACTGTAAAGCTGATGTTCCTTCATTACTTTTCTGACCTTTCTAATATGTCCACACCAGAGACACAAAAGACAGAAACACACCCACTTCTCCCTTGTTAGCATATTTAAATTGGAACTGCACTTTTTTTCATATAAAAACTGAAATTTTGGCATATTTATTTGATTGAATTATAGTCACTTTAAATCATTGCAATTACTGTTGAAAGCATATGAAAATCTATGTGTATTTAATGCTATTTTAATACGAGTTTGAATGAAAGCAAAACCATGCCTCTCTTCAGTCCTAATCAGATTAGCAAAGATGCAACGGGTTCCCTTTTAAAAATGTTCAAGTAAGCATTGTAAGATTTTTCAAATCATAGGTCTGTAACTCCAATCTTATTATGCTTTGCTTTATTGATTCCTTTCCTCTGCAAAATAAAAACTGTGTGTTCTATTCCAACTCATGTTAACAACAAAATTATACACAGCTTAGTAGGAACTTTATCATTTCCCGATTGGTGTTGCAGCCATTTCTAGAGATCAATTTCTGAATATGCTTCATTGCAGTCAACATTATAATACAAATTCCTGACCAGATCTGTGTTACAGACAGTCCCATGGAAGCAAAGCTCAAGTAATGGGCCATGCAGGGACATAAACACCAGCTGTTGTCCCACAGCTGAACTCCGTCCACCTCTGACCCTTGATCCCCTTACCTCGACACACGCCTGAATAGCTTGTTAAGTGCGTCTCCCTGGAGTGAGAATGGTAATCACCAGGTAGCATTGGCACTGAGGTTATAATGACCAAATCCTTTGCAGGAGTCAAACCTTTGTTGCAATCAATCAGTGTGTCGTGTCCAGCTGTGTCTTTAAGTCAAAGAAGATGATGGTTTCAAAGAAACTGAAAACTAGGGTGGGCCCAAATAGCAGAGGAAGATGCCCTTTAATTTTCATTTGACAGTAGGTGTAGGCACCTTTCACAACTTGGTTCCCATAACTAGTCTCAGCGATAAAAGCTTTCAAATGAGGCTAGAAGCTGTAAAGGAGATTGCTCATTTTCTCCTTTCCCCAGCTGATAAAGAAAGTTACGTTTGTGCTGAAGGAGAACAGAAGCTCTTTCTTTACTGGTCTCCATTCCCATGCAAACCGAAACAGTCCTAATCAGATGCCGGGGGAGTTCCAGTCCCTTAAGGAACAGCTTTGATGCAGCCTGCATTTTAATTTGGCTACAGATGTCAGTTCTTGGGAACCTAGAGATAAAAATCACAGATGCTAGAATGCAACCAGGAATGCTGACCTCCAAACTGGCATTAGAAGTGAGAAGAGTTTCAGAAATTATTTGACAAGTAAAACACTCCCAGATTTCTAACATTATAGGCAGCTAATTTCCAAAAGGGTCATTATTACCACTGAACAGCTGACTCCAGCAGAATGCTATATTGACATGTGATTAAGCAGTGTACAATTGCATAGATTAGCACCTTTAAACTTTTGACTCTGAGAAGAACAACCTTGTACGTCTTTTACTAGGATTATTTTTTTCACACTGGGAATTGCTAAGGTAACAGGCTCAAGCAGCAGATCTGAAGTGAGGACCACAACGTGAAATGCTTAGTGTTAGTTATGAGTCAGCTATTTGCCCTGGGTAAACCACTGCATTGATTACCATGTAGTTCCTCTAATGTTAAACAGGTGACCAGGAAAATATTATCCCTTTATAAGCAGCTATGTCTACTTGCAAACTGACCTGTGGTCTGCTAAATATGAACTGCTCAGCTATAATTTGCTTTGACCTTAAATTTAAACACCTTCTCAAAACCTAACAGTTTCAAGACACCAACAATGGGTACAATTACAATGTTTCTCTCATGGGAGGAAAACAGGACTCAAGCAACCAGGAATCTCTGATGTTTGGAATGATGCTGGGAATTACATCTGAGCATGCAGCACTGTCTTTTCCTTCTGCACGAAGGATAATTCAAAAAGACCTAACCACCAGGCTGATCCCAGAATGAGGCAAGGGCATCCTCACTGTCGACAAGGAGTTGGAGAAAACCCCACACACCAACCTAGTGTAGTGCTGGGGCTGGAATACCACTAAACTATAAGGGACAATGACAACGCTGAGACAAAGCTATATCCACCAAAGTTCAGAAATAATAAACAGCCATCAAATATATAATTGCATTTTTTGAGATTTTCTTGTAATTCTCTTTGGCAATAAGGTTTGGTGTGTCCAGACTGTAGTGGGCAAAAACTTGCGATAGAACATTGAGATGTGGTGCAACTAAAGAACTATTGCTGTAATGATTCACCATTATAAATTTCAACCAATATAAACACCCACAAGAGCATGCAATTTATAAACCAAGATAAACAGCAAGGTGTCAAGAAACTAGGAAATGAAGACAATACATAAAACAGACACACAAGGCTGAGCCAACAATTATACATTCTAACAACACACACAAAATGCTGGTGGAACACAGCAGGCCAGGCAGCATCTATAAGGAGAAGCACTGTCGATGTTTTGGGCCGAGACGAAGGTCCTGACGAAGGGTCTCGGCCCGAAACGTCGACAGTGTTTCTCCTTATTGATGCTGCCTGGCCTGCTGTGTTCCACCAGCATTGTGTGTGTTGTTTGAATTTCCAGCATCTGCAGATTTCCTCGTGTTTGCTCCTTGAATTATAAACTCTGTTGCTTATTAGTAAGTTACTGCGCAATAAACGTTAAGATGAAAATATAAAAACAGCTAAGTATTATGCACATACCACCTGGATCATTTTCTAAAATAATGACTGATTATCATACAATTCTAGAGTACAGAATGAACTGAAAGTAATAGCAATTCCAACCTTGTTTTTCAATATTATAAACCTTGTTTTATAAAATTAATAGGTTACCACAATTCACTAATCGTTATAAATAGCAGGAATTTACTTAAGGAAAGCGCAGCCTAGGTAACAAACAGCACAGAGTTATTTTGCATGCATAATACTCTCCAGCTCAAGACTTACAATACCATACATGAGTCAGAGTAACTAGCGTCAAATCACTCAAAAATAAATGACTACTTTGGAAAGATGCTGCTTCAATTGGCCCTGCATTTTGTGTAGTAGCTACAAATCCTTTGTTTATATACTCATTAATAAGCATCAGGTAAGAAGCCTAGTACTTCAAAGAATTCAGGCTTTTGATGGAAAATCCATATATGGTGAAATTAAAGAACTAATCTGCAGTAACAACATATGGCACCAATCTCTGGAAATCTTGTTTCTACCACTCTACCTCTCCAACCTTTAAGATGTTTCTTAAAACCCAACCTCTTGATTAAGCATTGGTTAATTGTCCTAAAGTTTTATCATGTGGCTTGTACCAAATGTTGGTTGAAAAATGAAAAGATTTCCATCCTTCATTTTAGCCAACTTCTTAAGAAAGAAACAATTTCTGAATTGGGCCACCTTTTATCTATTAGATATCTTAGTCATTCATATCTTAGGTGGCTGGCCATTTTAGATTCACCTCTCCTAAGATTGTGATGACTCAAGCACAAATAATGAAAATCAGGACCAAGATCATTTATGGTTAGTCGGGCATGCATTAAAAGGAAGCAGAATGCATTCAAATGGTGAGCACTCCAGTAAGCTGTGCATCAAACATCAGCCTGGATTGGATGAACTGCGAGGAATAGAAAAGTCTATGTGAAGCCAGAAACTTAAGTACGTCACAGACCCCAAATGCAGAAATTCTCCTGGATGTTACAATTACTTATTAATTTCATTTTACTGTGATTATTAACCATTATAAATGAAACACAAAGTTCAAAATAAAATTGGAGAATACAAGGCCATGCTATAATTTTATTAAGACCTATGCCTTTTATTGAAAACAGATGTACAGCATGGTTTAGTCATCAGTTAAAGTTTTAGTCATCAATTAAAGTATTTAACGAGTCAAATAGAATTTAATTGTCTCACCATAATTTTGGAATTATGTTTGATAATGCTCCTGTGAAGCCACAAGAGAGATATAATTGCATTAAAAGAGCTTTGTGAATACAAGTTGCTGTGTTATTACAAGCCATTTTTAGCCTATTTATTTTTCCCATAGTTAACCATACTCTAAAGCTAACATTTCCAAATAACCTTCTTGTCTTGCCCTTCCCCATCTCTACTGTGAATCCCTCCAAAGACGCAGACATGCCTCCAATTCTGGCCTTGAGAACATCCCTGAATTTAATTGGTCCACCATGGATGGCTATGCCTTCAGTTGAGAACACTGTAAGCTCACAAATTCCTCTCTAAACATCTCATTATAACCCTCTTTTCAGGTTTAATACGCCTTCCTTTTATGATCAGGTTTTGAGGATCTCCAAGTTCATAGAGCTATACAGCATGGTAACAGACCCTTTGGCCAAACTAGTCCATGCCAACCAAGATGCCCATCAACGTTAATACTGCTTGCCCACATTAGATCTGTATCTCTCTTTGCTATCCTAGCTAAGTATCTGTCCAAATGTCTTAAACGTTTTAATTGCATCTGCCTCTACTACCTCCTCTGAAAGCTCATTCCAGACAACCACCAACTTCTATGTGGAAAAATGTACCTGTCATATCCCTTTTAAATTCTCCCCTCTCATCTTAAACCTGTGACAGCTAGTTCTTGATTGCACTTCCCTGAGAAAAAGATTCCGTCTATCCTGTCTATGTCAATCATAATTGTAGCTTTTCCTGTTTCGATGTGGGTAAGTTGAACAAAGAATTAAATTCCACCCCCCCCCCCCCAGGGTTACCAGAAATGATGAGCTTAACTGCTAGCCAAAAGGAAATAAACAGTTTTGGAATCCTTTGAAATCTGTATTTGTCTTTCTGGACGTAAAGCTGCTCGATGTGTTTGTTCCAGTATCTGCACTCTATCCTTTCTATAGTTCACTGTTACCCTCATACAACTTCATGTGTCTGGCAGCAATGTTGGAGACAGCTGAAATTCTAGGTCTAAAGTTGGTTGTCTTCTAAATCAGAGAGAAGAGTCAGATGATACAACAAAATGAAATATTTTCTTTTCTAACCATTAGCAGACACACTGTGAATTTTGTTTCCATCTCTCACTTCCAGCATTTTTAAACATTTTACATTCAATTTTAATGGATTACTTTGAATATAACTTCAGAAAACTAAAATAAAATTAAAATATCGAGAACAAGCATGTCCTGAAGAAGTGTCTTGGCCAGAAACATCAACTATTTACTCTTTTCCGTAGATGCCGCTTGACCTGCTGAGTTCATCCAGCATTTTTGCGTATTCCTATAGAACAAGTAGCCAGATAAAGAGGTTGACGCAGGTACAGTGGCAACAGTTTAAAAAATCACTCAGAGGAAAGGATATGGGGAAAATGGGATGTTTAGATGGTTGTCATGGACAAGTTGGATGGAAGGATCTGTTTCCATGTTGTATTTCACTATGACTCCAAGTCACCTGTAACATTAATTTTTGATTAACACACTGTCGTTAAATGAAAAAAATGATACAGCTTAAAATCATGGTAACATCGGTTGAACTCTATCATGGAAACAGCAGCATGGTATAGGTTTAAGAAACACCCCATCCTGATTTGAATATTAATGAAGCTACGTAAAACAAAAGAAAATTTGATAAATATTTTAAGGGAGAGAAACAAACTACAGACCCAATGGATTGGACTGCTTCCACATGTACCATAAACTTACATTACTAAGCAAATGGAAACACACACACAATCACTGAGAGAAATTATGAACAGGTGGTAATGTATAAGGCCTGTACACTGGAGCTCATGGGTCCAACAACATGTGCAGTGCTGAGATTAGATCGGTCCTGTCTAGCAGTCTTTAAATAAATGTGCTAATGCTAAATGACAGCCCTATCACTGCACTCAAATCCTTGCTGAATGTTTCCCAGATTTATGTAAATATTAGGCAGAGATTTTACCCTCAGCCTGAGTGCAGCCTTGTACAGAAACTTAAAGAAACAAACCATGCCATCCTTTCTAAGTAGGAGGATTACCAGCTCCCATATGGTTTGTGTCAAGATCTATCCCCTTGAGTTTCTGCACGCAAGGTTCAATTTCTGGTCCAGGGCCAGGTTCAATGATCTCAGTGCACTAACAGTGGAAGCTTCATAATGGAGTTTAGTAAATATATCAGAGATATGAACCCAAAGTGGCTGCTGTTAGAATCATACCTCAGACAATCCAAGGAACAGAAAGACAAATCTGAGAATATTGGAAACACTCAGTACAGGCAGAATCAGTTGACAGAAAGAAGGGTAGAGTAACATGTGTCAAAATCAATTAGTCATCACTCCCAGATGTTAACCTGCCTTCATCCCTCCAAGGTGAGGATCAGACTTGGCTGCTGTTCCCATAGTCAAAAGCTTCAGTAGCACCAGGTCTTACACTGGGAAATGGAGTGTGTCTGATGACTGAAAGAGGCAATAACGTCAAGCAGAATTACATGGACTCACAGCACATGAAGTGGGCATTCATTTAAAAGAGCTCTTTGCTTCACATGCTACTCACTTCATACCATCCGATCAGCACCACCTTACTTTTTTTCCTCATTTACTGATCCAGTTCTCCATTAGACACATTTCTGCTATTCACCTCAACTAATCTCCAAGGTGTTCTGCCCACTTTCCGAGTAAAGAGATTTCTCTTAAGCTCAGTGCTGTTTACCTTGTATATATGGCTCTTAGGGCATATTTTAGAGTTATGGAATACAGCAAATATTAATTTCAACATCAACCAGCCTTCAGATCTGAATGGGGATTGCCAATTGAATTTTAAATGCAGCTCAAAACAAAGATGCTCTTGGAGCCACAGATCAGGGGTCAATTGCAAACCAGGAAACCCCCCCCCCCCACCCACATTGACCTGCGATGTCTGCATATGCATGAACGCAGCTCAGAGCTAGCAGTGATTAACATTTAATTTAGGGTGTTTTGAGTGCTGGTGTGAAGATCGAGGTGTTTTAAATCAAAGGAAGCAGTATGAATGCATTGTAACTATAGAACTGTCCTGCTGTTACCTTTGATCTTTAGCTTATAAAATATGATGTAATGTTGGGTTAGGGGGTCTCTACTGAGAATGTCTCCAATGATAGATACTTGTGCTGAATAAAGAATTCTGTATCACCCACTTCAACATCTTTCCGGTGACTTCAATCACAGTTGCAATCACCGTCGAATGTGGAATGATCCTCTGGATTACTATTACATGACTTCTGAATTTTAAAGATCTCCATTAGCTCATCCTCAGACTCCTCTATTCTTGAGAAAATAAGGTTCCAGTCTTTCCTGACAATTCTAAGTAAAGGATAGAACAAAGTATGGGCTTGATGATGCAGTAAATACCAGCTAAGGTAAAAAACACACAGGTATGGAATCCTCTGCACTATTCAGTTCACTCAGTATAAATTAGCATTATATTGCAATACATCTGCACAATGCCGAGTTCCTTTAGAAGTCTGCTTCTTTCTTTAGATTCCAGCATCTCCAGTCTCATGTCCTGAATTTCCTTCCTAGATCCAAGAGCATTTAGAATGGATTTCTGGTTACAGGAATGACCGAAAATCTCAAAGCTGCCTCACGAGCAATCAAATGTTGGAAGGCTTTGGGAGAGACAGAACCTATGGGATTTGACTAGATAGTGCCAAGTTACCCTATGTCAACATTTGACATTTGAGTGTCAAAATTCTGGAGACATGTGTTATATTCAGGATTAATCCACTGAATCCAGGCATTGTTTCTCCTTCTCATTGAACATGTAGCCTGTTCTGACACTTTTTAAAGAATTACTTTTAGCACCTTCCATGAAACCTCAGTTTTAGTCCTGAATTCAGTAAAATGAAGGTTTGTCCGCATACATCTATTTTCCTTGGCACTTCTATGCACACCAACACCTCAAAAAAGCTTCAATGTTTACCCATAGCCAATGTCTAGGTACACTGATCTCTTCCCTGCAGCGGTGCTCCCAGAGCTGGACAGCTCACCAATTCAATCTGGAATTTTCTCTCTGCTCTGAATTTAGCAAAGTGACCCACTCATTGAAATTTGACACAGGTAACACACGGTTTTTAGAAGCTGATTAAAAGTCCTCCAATGAAATTGAGGAAAGCCCATTAGCAATGCACCTGTCTTGTTTCTTTAAAAAAAGCCCAGAAAATTGTTATAAAATATTGCCCCAGGAAAAATGGATTGTTAGCCTGACCTGAAGAATCTGATGAATTAGTTTCCAATACTATGATCCCCTAATGCATTTCCTCAGAAAAAGCAATACTAAGGATATAAAAGGCATGACCACTTCAACTAAATGGTTTTCACCAGGTCATCCAGATGAGGGAAAGAGCAGAAAAGCAACATCTCGCTGACTCAAATACAACCCATTTGAAAACATTTATTCTCCTCTGAGCTACTGCCACTTGTATACATTCATACTTTATAGCATGTCTCTGATGTGATTTATTGTTATGAGTATGAAGTTAATTTAACACAGTATCAGTAATAATAAAGTCCTTATGTTGATGTAACTGATTGGTTTATGATGAATTTAATTGTTATGATTATACAAAGGATCTGTTAAGCTCAGCCAGCATATTATAAATGATGTAATTTCACTGCAGCAGTACTCTAGCAGACTCAAAATTCTTTCTCATGTTCAAACTGGAATGTGGAGAAGAGAAATCTCTGCTTTGGTCAAGTAGCTGGCTTGTGGTTAAACTGCTTTGCATCCTCACAAATCACTGTCACTGCATCATAATTCATCTCATCAACACCGCATTAAGTTAAACATAACACCAGTTCTTCATCTCTGAGCTCCCCGAAAACAGTGAAAAGGGATCAAATGTTAACATAATGCCCTTGAAGAACCACAAGAAACTGTAGTATCAGGTTCAGAAATAAATCAGAGTGATAAAAAGTGATTTTGTCAAGTACGGATTGTGCAAGTACCATGATCCAAGGCAGTCCATACCTGCATCATTCTGGAATGACCAGGTGGAGCACATATGCAATGGTCACTTTTGAAATCATCTTTCCCAATGCCCTAAATGGAGAACGTCAAACTGTAGAATTCCATTGCAAACACTGCCCCAATGATTGTTTCAGTACAACTGGACAAGGTGAAATAGTCAGAAGCAATTATATTTTGAGCTCTCTTGTGGATTTTGGCATGAGAGAGTTGTTGAGGAGACAAAAGATTTGTAATTTTCTTGAAGGATTTCGGTTTCCTTGCACCACTCTGATTACAATGAACATCTGTAATAGCAATTAGTCTGTACTGCTGCCAAAGTCAATTCAACTTCAAAATAAACTATCAACCACAAAAGATAGATCCAATTTAACTTCACGTGTATGCAGTCCTTTTGCATGTTACATAAAATTAATTCATAACATTGTTAAATAGCACAAAAGACCCCAATAAATGTGCACCTGCAAACACTGTACTAATTTAATACTTAAACATCCCAAATGTTACTGCTCTCACCAGGAGCAATGCATTCAGCTGACAAAATCATAGATTACTTGGCATGGAAACAAGCCCTTCAGACCAACTCATCCATGTTGAGTAGCGTGCCTTCCTGAGCTAGTTGCCTACATTTGGTCTAACTCCATCCAAACCTTTCCATGAACCTGGACAAAATGCATTTTAAACACTGTAATCGTATCCTCCTCCACCAGCTTCTCTGGCAGCTCATTTCACATATCCAACACCCTCCGTGTGAGAATGCCACTCATGCTCCCTTTGAAACTTTTCTTCTTCTTATGAAACCTATGCCCTCTCGTTTTAGACTCCCCTACTTCTCTGCTAAATCCCGCCACTCCTCCACACCCACTTGCTCCTGGAATCAATCTGGTAAATTTACTCTGCACTTGACATCCATGTTAAAATGCAATGCCCCTAAATAGACACAGTCCTCAAGCTGAGATCAAATTATAATCTGTCAATAATTGTTATAATTATATTCAAAGATACTGATAAAAAGTATTCACCCTCCCTTGGAAGTTTTCATGTTTTACAACATTGAACTACAGTGGATTAAATTTGGCTTTTTTGACACTGATCAACAGAAAAAGGCTCTTTTATGTCAAAGTGAAAACAAATCTCTACAAAGTGACTGGAGGATAGGAGGATAGCTCATGTTGTTCCGTTGTTTAAAAGAGGCTGTAAAAGTATTCCGGGAAATTATAGGCAGGTAAGTTTGATGTCCATAGTAGGTAAATTATTGGAAGGAGTACTAAGAGATAGGATCTCCAAGTATTTGGATAGACAGGGACTTATTAGGGAGAGTCAACATAGCTTTGTGCATGGTAGGTCATGTTTAACCAATCCAATAGAATTTTTCGAGGAGGTTACCAGGAAAGTGGATGAAGGGAAGGCAGTGGATGTTGTCTACATGGATTTCCGTAAGGCCTTTGACATGGTCCTGCATGGAAGGTTAGTTAGGAAGATTCAGTCGCTAGGTATACATGGAGAGGTAATAAACTGGATTAGACATAGGCTCAACGGGAGAAGCCAGAGAGTGGTAATGGAGGATTGCTTCTCTGAGTGGAGGCCTGTGACTAGTGGTGTGCTGCAGGGATCAGTGCTGTGGCACTGTTGCATTGTATCATCTATATCAATGATCTGGATGATAATGTGGTAATTGGATCAGCAAATTTGCTGATGATACAAAGATTGGAGGTGTAGTGGACAGTGAGGAAAGTTTTCAAAGCTTGCAGAGGGATTTGGACCAGCTGGAAAAATGGGCTGACTAATGGCAGATGGAGTTTAATGCAGCCAAGTGTGAGGTATTGCACTTTGGAAGGAAAAACCAAGGTAGAACATACAAGGGAAATGGTAGGGTACTGAGGGGTGCAATAGAACAGAAGAATCTGGGAATACAGATACATAATCCCTTAAAAGTGGCATCACAGGTAGATAAGGTCGTAAAGAGAGCTTTTGGTACATTAGCCTTTATAAGTCAAAGTACTGAGTATAAGAGTTGAAATGTTATGGTGAGGCTGTATAAGGTATTGGTGAGGCTGAATTTGGAGTATTGTGTGCAGTTTTGGTCACCGAATTACAGGAAGGATATTGCGGGCTCACTTTTAACTCTTAAGAAAAACTTGGACAGGTACATGGATGAGAGGTGTATGGAGGGATATGGGCCAGGTGCAGGTCAGTGGGACTAGGCAGAAAAATGGTTCGGCACAGCTAAGAAGGGCCGAAGGGCCTGTTTCTGTGCTGTAATGTTCCATGGTTCTATGGTCTAAATTAATTGCAAATATAAAACACAAAATAATTGATTGTATTAGTATTCAACCCCCCCCCCCACCCCCTTTCATGCCAAATCATCTCTGGTGCAACCAATTGGTTTTAGAAGTCACATAATTAGTTAAATGGAGATTACCTGTGCACAGCTGAGGTGTTCCAACTGATTGTAGTAAAAACACACCTGTATCTGGAAGGTCCAGCTGCTGGTGGGTCAGTATCCTGACAAAAACTACACCATGAAGACAAAAGAACACTCCAAGCAACTACACAAAAAGATTACTGAAAAGCATGTCAGGAGACAGATACAAGAAAATTTCCAAGTCACTGAAAATCCCTTGGAGCATAGTTAATTATCAAGAAACAGAAATAATATGGCGCTGCTATAAGGCCGTCCACAAAAACTGAGTGACCATGCAAGGAGACTAGTGAGGGAGGCCACCAAGAGACCTATGACAACTCTGGAAGTTACAGGCTTTATGGGAGAGTGACAAAGAGAAAGCCACTGTTGGAAAAAAAAACTCACATGAAATCTCAGCTAGGGTTTGTCAAAAGGCATATGGGAGACTCTGAAGTCAGCTGGAAGAACTATTATCTTTGATCTGATGAAACCAAAATTGAACTTTTTGGCCATCAGACTAAACACTATGTTTGGTGTTAGCCAAACACGGCAAAACATCAAAAACACACCATCCCTACCATGAAACATGGTGGTGGCTGCATCGTGCTGTGGGGATGCTTCACTGCAGCAGGCCCTGGAAGGCTTGTGAAGGTAGAGGGTAAAGTGAATGCAGCAAAATGCAAGGAAATCCTGGAGGAAAATCTGATGTAGTCTGCAGGAGAACTGTGACTTGGGAGAAGATTTGCTTTGCAACGAGACAATAACCCCAAGCATAAAGCCAAAGCTACACAGGAATGGCTTAAAAACAACAAAGTTAATGTCCTGGAGTGGCCAAGTCAGAGTCCAGACCTCAATTTAATTGAGAATTGAGATGGTGGCGCGACGCAGCTTGCAGCGGCCACTCCGGAACTGATTGTCTGTTATTTGTGAAGTGGGGTGCCGTGCGCAATCATAATCGATTGAAAACGGACATGGAAGCACGGAGAAACATCGGGAAATTCCAGGAAGACCTTCTTCATTGCTGCTGCTGCTGTGAGGTCTGGGACTCTGCTGGGAGGAACAGGCCCCCAGTCCTCGGGGTCGCGTTGCGATGGCCGTTGGTGGGGCTGTCTTAATATGCTCGGCAGAGGACAGTGCTCAGAGAAGCTGTGCCGGAGGGGATGGTTGTCGGCTCGGAGGTTCAACAGACTCAGGTCACTTTCGGTGTGTGCTGCGTCTGCAAGGCTGAGTCGGACGGTGCCTTGCAAGTCCACAGCTGGGGACTTGTGGAAACTGTGGTGATTTCTTTTGAATTTACAGTCCTTTAACATTTTGGACTATTTTTACTGTGCCCATAGTCTGTTTTTTTTTTAATCAGTTATGCCGTTGTTTGCACTGTTGTAACTATATGTTGGAACTATGTGGTTTTGTGCAGGTCTTGTAGCTTTAGTTTTTGTCTGGTGGATTTGGAGCTCCTTTCCGGGGAACACGCTAGATGGTAGCGCAATATTAATATGCAGCAGCCTCTCCGGGCTCTGGATTGGGGATTGCCAAACGTCACGTGGATTTTCTGGTGTAGTCTGTTTTGTCATATGCTTTTGTGATATCATTCTGGGGGAACGTTGTCTCATTTTTTTAACTGCATTGCATTTGTGGTTTCTAAATGACAATAAACTGAATCTGAATTTGTGGCCAGGCTTGAAAAGGGATGTAACACTCATGATCCCCACATGCAATCTGAAAGAGCTTAAGCAGTTTTGTGAAGAAGAATGGGGAAAAATTGCAGCTTCCAGATGTGCAAAGCTGATAGAGACCGATCCACACAGACTCAAGGCTATAATCGCTGCCCGAGGTACAGCTACTAAATACTGGTGTAAAGCAGGGTGAATACTTGTGCAACCAATTATTTTGAGTTTTATTTGTAATTAATTTAGATTACTTTGTAAAGATCTGTTTTTACTTTGACACGGAAGAGTCTATTCTGTTGATCAGTGTCAAGAAAGCCAAATTAAATCCACCGTGGTTTGATGTTGTAAAACAATAAAATATGAAAACTTCCAATGGGGTTGAATACTTATTATAGGCACTGTATATATTTTTATTGAACTCCTGGCTTTGTGAAATACCAAAGGACCGCAGTTGTAACAAATCAAATGAGAGGCTATGGTAGTATGCATACAGATCAAAAGTGGAGAAGTGTGAAAATTGACATTGCTAGATTTGGCAAGTCACATCAGACATGTGCAGTAAGTTCTATGTCTCAAGTACCCACTGTAACTAAAGCTTGATTTGGATTGAAGGAATAGAGAGCCATGAACCTTGTTTGATCTTACTGAAGGTAGTCCCAAGAGAAAATATTTGCATAGCGTTCTGGGACTGGTAGATTCAAGATTGAATTGAATTGAATTTCAGTTAATTGTCATTTAGAAACCACAACTGCAATGCAGTTAAAAAATGAAACAACGTTCCTCCAGAATGATATCAACAAAGCACACAACAAAAACAGACTACACCAGAAAATCCACATAATGTTTAGTAATCCCCAAATCCAGAGTCCAGAGAGGCTGCTGCGTATTAATATCGCGCTACCATCTTAGCATGTTTCCCGGAAAGGAGCTCTAAATCCACCAGACAAACCAAGACTACCCAGACACACCAAGTCAGGAGACCAACTCTACCACCCAACAAACCAAAAACTGAAGCTACAAGACCCACACAAAACATAGTTACAACATATAGTTACAACAGTGTAAACAATACCATAATTGATAAAAAAAAGATCATGTGCACAGTAAAAATAGTCCAAGGATGTTAAAAGACTATAAGTTCAAATAAAAGCACCACACAGTTTCCACAAGTCCTCAGGGTCCCGATAGACTCGTCATCCCACGCAGGCAGCAGAAGGGAATACCCCCGCTATGGACTTGCACTTTGCCGCCGGACCCAGCCTCGCAGATGCAGCACACAGTGAAAGATTCAAGTTTATTTGTTACAAGTAGATCAAAACGTAGTGGAATGTGATGTTTGTGTTAACAACCAACACGCCTGAGGATATCTGGGGGCAACCTACAAAGGCTCCAAATCCTCCACATCCTTACTGCAGTGGGGTGACTAATTATACACAATATTTCAAACCAAAGTTTTATGAAGCTACAAATTGACTTCCAAATCTTTACACTCAAAGCTCTAATCAACAGAAGGATACTGTATGTCTCCTTTACTGTTCTAACTACTTTTGTTGCCACTTTCAGGGACTCATTTCTCCGCCAAAATCTTCTGATCTTTATCCTGCTGCATACTGAGACAACCTTTCTCACTATCCACAAATCCATGATATTTTTTGAGTAACCTGGAAATTTATCAGTCTACCTGCATTTTAATCCAGATCATTTACATATACACTCAGTGACCACTTTATTATGTACACCACTTGTTATCGCAAATATCTAATCAGCCAATCATGTGGCAGCAACTCAATGCATAAAAACATGCAGACATGGTCAAGAGGCTAAGTTGTTGTCAGATCAAACATCAAAATGGGCAAGAAATGTGATCTAAGTGACTTTGAGCATGCAGTGATTGTTGGTGCCAGACAGGGTGGTTTGATTATCTCAGAAACTGCTGATCTCCTGGCATTTTCAGGCACAACACTCTAGACTTTATATGGAATGGTGTGGAAAAACAAAACAGAAATCCAGTGAGCAGCAGTTCTGTGGGCGAAAACGCCTTGTTAATGAGAAAGGTCAAAGAATGGACAGACTGGATCAAGCTGACAGAAAGACAACAGTAATTTAAATAACCACAGGTTACAACACATCAAACCTTTAAGTGGCTAGGGTAGCAGAAGATCACACCGGGTTCCATTCCTGCGCCTAATAAACTGGCCACAGAGTGTATATCACAAGCAACAGGCTTCAATGCTGATCCCTCTGGAACACTATTGGTCACAGACCTCCTCAATCACTATCCTGCCTTCTACGATGAAACCAATTTTGTACCCTACTTACCAACTCATCATGGATCCCACGTGACAAATCCTTTGTAAATCCTTTACTAAAGTCCATGTAAACTACGTCCACTGCCTGAGTCATCTTTATCATTTGCTCAAAACACTTCAAATCAAATTTGTGAGATGTAACCTCCCCTGCAAAAAGCAATGCTGACTTATGCTAGTAAACTTACTCTATAACCAATGTGAGTATATCCTATCCTTCAGAATCTTCTCCAATAATTTCTCTATGCCTGATATAAGTACCTGGCTTGTCCCTGTTACCCTTCTTAACAAAGGAATAATACTGACTGTTCTGCGGCTAAAGAGGATGCATAGATCTCCGTCATTCCCAGCCATCTCCTGTCTTGCCTCTCTCAGTCTCTTGAGATAGATTCCATCAGGATGAGGAAGAGCACACTGCACTAACATTGTTCCTGGGGGAGAGGAGGTGATGATGAGATGCAAGAGCACCTATGAGGTTAGTGTGGGTGAGTGCATTGGCAGAAATTCTGAGTTGAGCACCATGATCAACATGACAGTGCACCCTGACACTTTCCTGATCATCGCAGGGGACTATGACCAGGCCAGCTTAAGGTTTTCTCTGACAAATTACTATCAATGTGGCACCTGTGGAAACAGAGGTCCAACACATTTAATCACCGGTACACAACTGCTTACTGTGCCAACCACACTTTGGTAAGTCCCATCACCTGGCTGTATTTCCACTGCAGGTAAAACAGACAGAGACTGAAGACCACAGCACCAGTGGTGAGCACCACAAAGGTGTGGTCAAGGGAGAGAAGAAGAGTGCTTCCAGGACTGTGGTTAAACAATGGACTGGATTATATTCCGAGATTCATCTTTGGATCCGAATTAATATGTCAGGGCCATCACAGACTTCAAGACCTGCAAAGATGAGTGTATGCCGTCAACTACAGACCAAGTTTTCCCAAAGCAGAAGTCTTGGATGAAGCAGGAAGTTCATAACCTGCTGAGGGCTAGATTTGTGGCACTCAAGACCAGCAATCCAGGATCCTACAAGAAGTCAAGGTATGATCTACAGAAGGCCAGTGAAAGAGCGAAAAGGCAATTCTGTGTGAAATTTGAGGCAGTATTGGATGCACGACAGCTGTGGCAGGGTTGCATGTCATTGTTTCTTATAAGGTGAAACCTAACAGCATAAATGGCACTGTTGCTTCACTCCCTGGTAAGCTCAGTGCCTCTTAAGTGTGATTTTAAAGGGAGATTAACAAGGCACCTGTGTGAATGCCCACAGTATCTGGTGACACAGTGATCTCTGTCTCAGAGGCCAATGTCAGAAAAACCTCTCAAAGTATAAGGCCCCAACAGTGAACCTGCTGGTCAATTACTGAAAATCTTTACCAACCAACTGGCTGGAGTGTTTAAAGTCATCTTCAACCTCTCACAGTTGCATTCTGAGGTTCCCTTCAAAAGGGAAGCAATCATACCAGTGCCCAAAAGAGAAGCGTGAGTTGCTGCTGTAACGACATGCTTCAAGGGGTCGATTATGGCTGGAATTAACTCCTGCCTGAGCAAGGACCTGGACCTGCTGCATTTTACCGCTGCAATAAGCTTACAGCAGATGCAATCTCACTGACTCTCCACTCTGCTTTGGAGCATCTAGACTATAGCAAAGCATACATCAAGCTGCCGTTAATTGTCTACAGCTCAGCATTCAATACCAACACCCCCTCAGAATTAACTACAACCATCGGAATCTAGGCTTCCGTACCTCCTAACGCAACTGGATCTTTGACTTCCTCATCAGGAGAACAGTCAGTATGGATTGGTGATAACATCTCACTGACAATCACAACAGGTGCATCTAAAGAATGTATGCTCAGCCCACTACACTCATGACTATACAGCTAAACACGGATCAAACACCATTTCTAAATTCCCAGATGACACCGCTAATGTTGGTAAAATCTCAGATGGCGACGAGGAGGAATTCAGGAGAGAGATAGATTAGCTGGTTGAATGGTGTCGTAACAACAACTTCATGCTCAATGTCAACAACAAAAAATTGATTGGAATTGCAGGAAGGAGAAATTGGAAGTACATGCACCAGACCTCAGAAGGATCAGTGACTGAAAGGGTGAGCAGTTAGCTATCCTAGTTCCTAGCTGTCAAAATCTTTGATGATCTGATGTGTAATGTAATCATGAAGAAGGCATGCCAGTGGCTCTACGTCAATTGGAGTTTGAGGAGATTTGATACATTATCAAATACTCTTGCAAACTTCTATAAATAGACTGGCTGCATCACAGCCGGGTATGGAGCCTCCAAAGCACAGGTTTGCAAAATGCTGCAGCCTGTTCCATCATGGGACGTTATTCCTCACCAATGAGGACTTCTAAAAGAGGTGGCGTCTCAAGAAGGTGGCATCCATTATAAAGGACCTTAACACCAAGGACATGCCCTCTTCTGAGAGAGGGGATACTGGAGCATGAAGAACCACACTCAATAATTCGGGAACAATTTCTTCCCTTCCATGATTAGATTTCAGAATAGTCCATGAACCATGAAGATTACCTCATTATTCTGTTTATATGTGTAGTGTATTTAACACTTCAGTAATATTGTAAGTATATTGTTTGATTAAGCATCCTTTGTTGTTCATATAATTCATTACAGGTTTTGCATACAAATGAAGTACATGAGTGGTGTTGCGTGAACGTAATGCAGAAACATTTAGAACAGAATCCAAAACCATCCTTGATTGCAGAACCCTTTAGGTTTCATAAGTGGAATCAAAAATAAGTGGATTCCATTTCAGCATATGCAGATAAATTGAAGAAATTGTCTGAGCATTGCTCTGACATTAAATGTAATTATCTTTTCAGTGATAGGATTAATGATGCACTGAGAGATTGTTTAATTTGTGAAATCTTACAAGAAAGCATTCAAAGACAGCTCCTAACTGAAGCACAACTCACATTTAAAAGAACAGTTGAAATCACTGCATCAATTGAAACAGTAACCAGAGACAGAGTAACCAGAGAGTTGTACTCAATTCAAAATATTTAAACAAAATTCAAAATATTTGGTAACAATAACAAAGGCAAATGAAGGCTTTTATTAGAACTGCTATTTCTGGTATACTTGAAGCACACAGGGACAATCACTTCTGAAAGTAAAACTGAGCATTTAAATAGTTAAGTGATAAGTTTAGGAAGCTTTCCTATGAATCAGCCCTTCATGAATGATAAAAGACTGAACCAAAAAGTTTTGGGGTTTGTGAGTAATATTATGAAATTCAGGTGAACAAAACAAAGGGAAAAATGAAACAACAGTACATGGCAAGGCAAGTGCACTCATCAATGAGCCTTTGAAAGATCAGCCTGGCCTTGGAACCCGCCTTTGAACTCTGCAAAGCTATTTCAATATGTAAATACTTCACTTGCCACTTCTAAAGGGCTTACTAGTAAACCAATTCATCTACCAAGCATGCAGAACCTCAAGCTTTCTACAATTCTGTAAACAACACACGGTCCAACAATAGTCAGCCCACATATTGTCAAAACCCTGGACTGCTAATTTCCTACTAGTACTTCTGCATTCCATTGTGGAGACCTTAAGAATATGCAAACCTCCTTCTTAGCATTTTACAAGAGCAGAGTGCCTCAACAGCTCCTAATAAGATTCTCAGGGACACTAGGTAAACCAAAGACAAAATTGTATTCTATTTCAAATGATCAGCCATCTCGCAGTGAACTTTTGCATAGCACACCATGTTCAAAAATTTGAGTTCTGTCTACCTGATTTGTCTCCATCCCAACTAAGGTCCAAGTGAACTTTAAAGTGGAAAACCCATTTGCATTCTTACTCACCTGGTAAGCCTTGTTGATCTGCATTGCTGCCCAAGTAGCATACCTCAAGTTGTCCTTTTTGATTTTAGCATTTGCTTTAGGATTAGATGCAATGTGACTTGCAGACTACAAGGGAAAATTAAAAAAAACAAGCTGTTTCAGCTTCTTCCTGCATTAATTGCGTATTCTGCAAAGGAAATTACATTTAGCTATATCACTGGTCTGACCACCAGTGACAGCACCCAGATCAGTGCATCATAATTTCAGAACGATGTCAAGGCTTTGGAGGGGATCCAGAAAAGATTTGCAATTGTAGTCCAGGAATGAGGGACTTTAGTTCTGTAGATAGACTGAAGAAGTTGTGACTGTGTTCCTTGAATAAGAAAGGTTGTAAGACAATCAGATATTTAAAACCAAAGGTACAAAAAAAATAAAGTGGATTGGTGGAGGGGTCAGGAACTTGGACGTGGAATGGAGGGAACTGGCAGATCAACTAAAG
Organism: Hypanus sabinus; assembly: GCF_030144855.1. Classification (NCBI taxonomy): domain Eukaryota; kingdom Metazoa; phylum Chordata; class Chondrichthyes; order Myliobatiformes; family Dasyatidae; genus Hypanus; species Hypanus sabinus. The sequence continues at coordinate 104,143,209 of NC_082706.1, forward strand.
ACAGCAGGAAGAAAATGGTTTAGTGGTCTGGAAAGCCAGTGGATGCAGATACAATTGCTGCAGTCAGCAAGGAGGTGGAAGAATTTGAAGATCTGAGGGGAGAGAGTAAGAAATGCTCTTACATTGTAAACGTAAGAATTTGACAAGCAAATGGCCTCTTTCCCAGCTCGAACCATATTGTGGTAACCCATTATTATGAGTCAAGAGTGCACTATGGTGCATTATGAATAGCTCCATGTATATATTACCACAGCGCAACTGGACCTTCCGCTGCCCAGACCACAGAAATAACAAACTGGTAAAAGCAGGAACTTAGTTCACCCAAAGACCATGAATCAAAATAAATTTCAATGTCTCCTAACATGAGCTAGTTGTTAACCACAAGAGATTCTACAGATGCTGGAAACCTTGCATAACACAGGAGGAACTCAGCAGGTTAGCCAGCATCTATGGAAAGAATAAACAATACTTCGGACCAGACCCTTCACCGGGACTGGAAAGGAAGGGGGCAGAAGTCAGAATAGGAAGTTGGGAGTAGGGAAAGGGGTACAAGCTAGCAGGTGATTGGTGAAACTAGGTGAATGTTAAGGTGTATGGGCATGGTAGCAGAAATGAAATAAGAAGCTGGGATGGGATAGGTGGGAAAGGTGAAGAGTTGAAGAAGGAATCTAATAGGAGAGGACAGTAGAGCACAGAAGAAAGGGAAGGAGGAGTGGAACCAGAGGAAGATGATCGGCAGATGAGAAGAAGAGGAGGGGTGAGGGTAACCCAGAAATTAGAAGAATTTATGTACATGCCATCAGGTTGAAGGCTATCCAAAAAGAATATGAGTGTTGTTCCTCCAACTCGAGTTTGACATCATGAAGGAAGTACTGGAGGCCATGGACAAGCATGTCAAAACGGGAAAGGGAAGTTCAATTGAAAGGGAAGATTTAAGTGTAGTGTTCAAATGTGAACCATTTTGATTTAGAAGATAGGAATTAACCGTTTCCACTGGTGACACATCAGTCACCAGATGGCACAGCTTCAGCTGTATTTGCTTAACACTGCAAGTTGTGATCCGGTATGTGTTATCTGTAGGGATAATGGAAGCAGTTCCAACAGGAACTTCCACGGCGTTGGATGGCTTTGGGAAAGAACAGGATTAATCAGATGTCTAGGTAGGATGGATAGAGACTTTTCTGCTGTGTATTGAAGATATTGTTACAAATTTTAAAAACCTAAGTTTTTAATAGAGATTATATGACTTCAGCTGTGATGATTCCCTTAACGAACTTCAACTTACCATGTACAGCCCAAACAAGGCCCGCATGTTTCTGTTGTTTAGTTTCAGTGCTTGGGAAAAGTATTTGCGAGAGATTTCCAGGTTTTCAAATCCACCTTGAGTGTATTTCACCTGCAAAAAATGGAAATTTATAACAAGGAGTGCAAAGGGATTTCAATCAATGCAGCCTAAAATCACACACTATGCAATCAGATTGAAACTGGTTCCTAATCATTAACTCACAATGTCTTCTAAAGCATGTACTAAAATAGTAGTTTGGTTGTTCGGATTTCATAGACTCAACATTACACAGGGCATTGGTCAATGTTAGACACAGTGATAATACTCCCCTCAATCCCCCATCTCATCTCTGTTCTTTCAATGCTTTCTCTCCCATGTGGTTATTGTCCTAAACTGCGGCTGGTTTAATGTCTCATCTACAGTGCGGGGCTGAAATACCATGCTAGGACTTCTCCTTTACTTATACTGGTGATTCCCCAATCAGAAAAGTAAAGCATCATACTGATAGCACTTTCTTCTACTATTTTTCTGTACCGAGACACAGCAACAAGCATTTTCTTCCTTGACTGCTGTTCTTTGGCAACAGTGTTCTGCAAGCACAACTTGACATGGGCATTGTCTGTCACACAACAGTTTCACATGTAGATTGTGGATATCCAAATTAATCCCACTAAAAATAACACACAAACAACTCCCCTGCCCCAAGTCTCAGAAGAGTTTAGCTGTGTTCTGTACTTCTTAAGGGGCATAATTGGAGGTGAGCATCACATCAATCATGATGGAACAAGTTTGAGGATTCTATCTTAACCTTTTTCAATAATGACAGGCAGATTCCAATGACACACTGACGGCACATGCTGTCTGAGGGGTATTTTTGTTCTGTGAAGATCGAGGATTACTGCAAGCTGCTTACAAGAGCTGCATTCAGTCCTTCAAAATGGTACCTAAACTCAACAATTCTTCACTGCACTGCATTTTCTCTCCCTAAGACACATCACCACAAACACAAGCGCACCGAGAGGCTTGTTGTCCCCACACATTAGAACGAATGTGAAGGACTGAAGATTTACCAGAAAGATTCCAAAGACTGGGTTAGACTGAAGCTCTGAGCATTTTTCTCCTTGAGGAACAGAAGGTTGAAAATATATGACTGAGATGCAGAACATTACAAAGAAATGGGAGAAAAGACATAATTCAATGAGAGACAGATCGAATTTTTAAAAATCTGCAGATGCTGCAAATCTGAAATAAAAAGTGATGGAAACGCTGAACAGATTAGGCAGCATCCACTAGAGAGAAACAATGCAAGCATGTTTTAAGTTGCAGTCCGGGGAGAAACAGAACAAAGGAATGGCTGAGATAGGCTGGAGATACTGTAGCTGGTGCCATTTGAGAGAGGGTGATGACTGCTGGTTAATTGCAGCTGTCTTGTTAATAGGAAATGTAGAGGGATTGGAAGAATGAAGATGCATCTGCTTTCTCCAGCCCAGAGATGAGCACACTGTGAGAAGTGAATTCAGTGAACTAAACTGAAAGATGTGCAATTGAACTGTCGCTTCACCTGGAAGGAACGCTTGGCTTCCAGGATGTACAGTTGAGATAAAAGCATAGGTGCATCTCCCATGATTACATGTGATGATGCCATAAGTAGAGATAAGGGGTTGGTAGAAATAGGGGTTAACAGATGAATTTTAATGGGCAATTCGCGAATGCTCAAGTCCCTTATTCAAACTGTCTCAATGCGGTGGATCTTAGGACCCAGCGGAACCCCAGACCTTATTTAACCTGTCTCAGTGCGGTGGACATTAGGACTGGGCGGCAGAGATCTGAATCCGCAGTGTTTCCGTTCACGAAAGTAGTCATGATCACAATTGAAAATAAAGTGGAAATAATAAAGCGATCGGAAAGAGGTGAAACGCCATCGGTCATTGGAGAAGTGTTAGGCTACGTCGGTCAATGATCGGAACAATTTTAAAGGATAAAGTGAGAAAGGCTCTGCCCCGATGAAAGCTACAATTATTACAAAGCAACTCGGTGGTTTAATTATTGGGTTTTGGGAGTTTTGATCCTCCACGTCAATCAGGCATGGTGGAGAGGGAGGGATCTGTCACTGGATCGAACTCACGAACTTCCGGTTCCGAGCCCGGTGCTGAAACATACGTTCTTAAGTGTTTTATATGCATAGAAAGGTAAAATATAATCTATATGCTAAGACAAACGTTTGACTAACTGACGCTAAATGATACCGGATGTACCTGTTCCGACTTACTTAGTAAGAGAACTTATGATTTTTTTCCATCCCGAACCACGCTAACCCACGCATATCCTCCCATATACTTTAAATCATTTCTAGATTACATACAATACCTAATACAATGTGAATGCTATGTAAATTAGGTGTTATACTGCATTGTTTAGGGAATAATGACAAGAAGAAAAAAGTCTGTACATGCTCGAACAACAAGTGCTGGAAGAGCACTTCCGGGTTTTCGCGATTGGTTGAATTCGCGTATGCAGAATTCGCGGATAAGGATTCTAATTTTCTAATTAAAACTGTAATTTTCATTCAGTGCTTGGTTTATTCAAAGATTCACAGCATGACCTAGAAGTTGTAAGGGTGGTACAAATTCAATCAGAGCTTTCACAGGGAAACCTGATAACTACGAGGAAATACGATTTACCAATTTTGGGGAGCTTATCTGGATTTAACTTATCTGTTAAATAAATACTGTAACAGAACTGAAGTTGAGTAATCTGTCACCCTAAAACCTTCCCACAATCTGAACAGTCTTGCCTGAATGAATGCAGCTCCAACAACACTCAAGGTCAACACCACTGAAGATAAAGCAGCCCACCAGCCTTTAAACCTACACCCTGAACATCCATTCTTTTCACCACTGGTTCACTGTAATTCCAGTGTGTTGCATCTACAAAGAGCAGTACAGTAACTTGCCAAGGATTCATTGGCAGTACCTGCTAACAGCACAAGTGTATCACTTAAAGGGCACGAGCAGAGGACACACGGCAATGTTGTCATCACCAAGCTTCCCAATGAGTTACATTGGGCCAAGTTTCAAAAGTGCCATCATCAGAAGGTCTTCAGTGGTTGAAGAAGACAGCTCACCACAATCTTTTCAATAACAGTTAATGGGTGGGGATTAAAAGTTGTCCTTACCTGCTAGGCTCACAACCCCAGAGAAAACTAAAAGTAGGATATATCAAATGGAAGGCATATAAGCAACTTGCTAATTTTTAATCAGAAATTCAACAGCATTAAAAGAATTCAGAAGGGTCACCCAAAGCCATGGGTATTTCAATGCTAACTAAGGTTCATGTAATACAGGAAGCAGGCATGTAGCTCAAAAATGGCTGGACTAATACCTCCAAGAACTACCCAAATGCTCTTGCTCCCATTCATTTCTGCAAAGCACCACAATTAAATTTTTCAAGTATTTAGCCAATTCCCTTTGTAACCTATGATTAAATCTGCTTCAACTCCCCTTTCAGGCAGCATGTTCAAGATCACAATTCTTTTCATTACTTACAGTGCCCCAAGATCTTTACTGGATAAAATAAAATCTACCTCCTACAGTTGCTGACCTTTCTGCCACCAGGAACAATTTTCCTTCAATAAATAATTCATCATTTTTAACTGTTCTATCATATATCCTCTTGGCCAGCTCAGATCTGAGGGAAACAAATTCCAGTTTTCTACACAAGGATCATTTAGATAAATCTATACACAGCATCAACGTCTGGACCACCAGACTCAAAAAGAGTTACTTCTCCCTAAACCCTCAGGCTGATCAACAGCCCCAATCATTAACCCACCCCACTACCACTACTTTATCATTCAGTGTCAGGGTCAACTTGTGTTTATATACTCCTATACCTAACATCACGTTATGTACATACAATTAGTTGATGTATATAAACTGAACTTATATTCACTGTGTTCTTTATGCTTATAGTGGATCCAGAGTAACAATCACTTTGTTCTCCTTTACACTTGAGTACTATAGAGTGACAATAAACAATCTTGAACATTACACTAGAGTTAAACACTGTCAGGGTCCTGATGTATTGTCTCAACCTGAAATGTCAGCCATCCTTTTACTTCAATACAGATGCTGTTCTTCCAGCACCTTGTATTTTTGCTCTGTTTGTAACTTAGGGGTAGGGCAAGAGCATTGACTCCTTCCAACCAGTGGAATGCAACCAACCAGTGAGATAATAGTCAATCTGTGTCATGATTTTTTTATTTTAGCCAGAAGGTGGTGAATCTATGGAATTTCTTGCCACGGGTGGTAGTGGAGGCCAAGTCATTGGGTGTATTTAAGGCAGAGATTGAAAGGTATCTGAGTAGTCAAGGCATCAAAGATTATGGTGAGAAGGCAGGGGAATGGGACTAAAGGGAAGATTGGATCAACTCATGATGAAATGGCAGAGTAGATTCAATGGGCCGAATGGGCGACTTCCTTTGTCTTATGATTTTATATTTCTTGTCTCTTAAATCCTGTGAGTAGAAATCTGTGAATCATAAAATCAACATTCGATAGCATATCTAGTATCTGCAGAAAAAGTTCCAATCTTCCACTGTCTTTAGCACATTGAATTACTTCCTGACTTTCCTCTGTAAAGTCTGGCACCTACCAGAAATAGTTTCTCTCTCTCTCTACCTGATGTTCCCCTAAATATCCTGAAAGCTTGGATCAAACCAAGCAACCTTTTAAATTTCAAGGAATAGAACACATCTTTTTCTCAAAACACTTTGCTAAGAAATGGGCCCAAATACTCCAAGTGAAGTTCAGAAAGTGTAAGATTCATGAAATCTTTGCTTTTACATTATGTTTCAATTTATAAAACTTAGAACCCCCTTTGACTTTTTTGAACTAGCCTTAATTTGCCTGCCATCTCCAAAATCCTCCACTGCTGCACCCCCACTAAAACGTACATCATTTCATTTTACTTCTCATTCCTCTCAGAACGTACCACTGCAGTCTTCTCTGTCTAGTCACATCTGCCATGTGTTCACCCTTTTCATAAGTTGCTATCTGCAACTGTCCTCCTCAAAGCCTTCAATTTAAGAGTTTATTGCCATCAACAAACTGGAACTGAAAAGGGCAGCCTATTTTTAGAGAACAAAATCTCGAAGGCTGATTCATCATCATTGCTGTAAAAAGTTGCCCATTAGCTATATTGTATCACACTCGTACCCTCAACCAACAGTACATTCTTTAATTTATGGTGCTTCAGGGCAAAGTACTTCTGGGTAGGTTAGATTTTTGTTTGTATATACATAACAGAACACATTCAGAATAATCCACAAAGCTGTCCCCCACTTACCTCAGCGTAATGCTGACAATAAAGGTGATTGTGAGGGTTAGTCATCATAAGTTCTTCTAAGCAAAATGCAGCTTTTCCATAACTGTGCAATGGAGACAGAAAATCCAGGGTTACAGATGTCTTTGCCAAGTAGTTTCAATCATGTGTTTTATGCAGCTTTATATTACAATCAAAATCAGCATTTTTCACAATTCGCTGAAACAGAATTAAAAGTCCTGAGGAAAGGTCTCAACCCGAAACATCACCTCTCCCTTTCCCTCCACAATTGCTACTTGACCTGCTGAGCTCTTCCAGCAACTAATTTTTGACTCTGGAAATATTAAAAAAAATAGAAATAAATTAGGAGGCTGCAAACCACTTCACACTGTAGTGAACTGGAAAAGTGGATCCCACTGAAACTCATTGTAATTCATTGTAATAAATGGATGACCTTTTAAATAGCTCAAACATCAACAGGTCGACAACAAGGTGCCTTACACAAATGGAATTCTGAGCTTCACTGAAGAGTTAAAGAGAGAAACTGATGTTAGAACTTCTGAGTAATACAGTACAGAGACAAAGTAATTGAAATCTCCTCTGAGCAGAGGTTACTGTTCCCATTCCCTCTCGAAAGCAGTCACAAAAGATGTCCATTGTGAAATGAACATATTCTGGCTGTGTGACAAGGGACATGGATCAAAAGTGGGGACATGCAACTAAGGTATGGATCAGTTATGATCTGACTCAAGGAACATAATGATTTCTTCTTGTTCCTAAGTTACATTCTCTTCAAAGTTCAAAGTACATATATTATCAATGTATGTACAGTATATACAGCCTTGAGAATCGTCTCCCTACAAGCAGCCACAAAACACGGAAACCCAATAGAACCCATTAAAAAAGACTGTCAAACATCCAATCACAAACAAGAGAAAATCTGCAGGCCGCATATATAGAAAAGAGTACAGTCAACATTACGGCCCAAACGTTGACTACTCTTTTCCTAGATGCTGCCGGGCCTGCTGAGCTCCTCCAGCATTTTGTATGTGCTGCACCATCAAAAAAACAAAGAAAGAACAAATCATGCAAACAATAAAAAATAAGCAAATAACATTTGGAACTAAAGTCCACGAAAGTGAGTTCACAAACATGAAGACAGTCACAGCCAATCCAGGAGTCTGTTAGTTTCAGTACCAGTTCAGGGCAGAGATGAGCAAACCTCACCAGAAAAGCTGAACACCAGCCCGTCTTTCACCTCCAGCCCTAACACCTGGACCATTGCAATCTGGCCTGGCACTTAAATCCACCAAGCCTCAGCTCGTTCTTCACTCTCAGGCCTGGCCCTGCCGCATGATTCAGCTGTACCCGACCTTTCCAATCTGGCTGAGAAAGTGGTCAACACTGGCATGTTCCTCACTCTCAGGGCCTGACTCAGCCACCTCTACAGTCTTGCCTACATCAAATCGGCTTCAAGTCTGCTCCAGTAATGGCCATATATTGGCTCACTGCCTTCAATGTGACTTATTAGAGTTACTTTTCATTCAGATCCCTTACATGAAGATAAATTCTTAGTGGATTAACAAAACACTGGTACTCTTGGCAAGCCATGAAACTATCAGCAGTCCTTGAGCCTTTCAGACACTGCTTGCTGCCTGCCCGGAATAGAACATGACCAATGTCCTTCACAGAACCACAGCTGACAATTTGTATAGATGAGACTTAGACAAAGCTGTTCATTACACGCTGGAAGCCAATTCGGTGACTAATCATCTCTCCACTCCAGCTCCTTTACAACATTTGGTGCAAGACTGCTGAACTGTGATCAAAATAAACACCGTACCTTCACAGCAAAAACAATGGGCTGCAAGAAGGGAAACAAAACACAAAGTAATAAATCACAAGAGGAAGAAAAAATATTTTAATAATCCTCTTGTGGGTTAGCACAAACAAAAAATTAAATATAATTTCAAAATATAAGAGAGTTTGGATTCAATATCATATTATCTTCAAATGTTTGATCTCTATATATTTTCATAGAAAACCCAATGAACTTTTAGCTTGTAATCTTCAGATTACTTTTGCATCCAATATAATTGCAGCTCTTTTCATTTCTTCTGTTAGTCTGGTGTGAGTTTTCTTATATTCTACTTTGCACTTACCTCACCGTCCCATCAACATATTAAAAACTTACCCATTATTAAAATAAACTGTGATTAAAACTGAAATTAATATAATAACTAACAGTCCTACTGATCACCTCAACTAACATAAAATAAGGGTGAATGGGAAAATAACATGTCCTCTGAGCTAGGAACTACAGGACTGAAGTGAAGGCCAATGAAGCAAAGACAGGAGCCGGGAGCAGAGGCCAACAGTACAGAGGATGCACAAAATGGAAGGGTGCAGTAGGGAGACTGCAGGGAGAGATTGTGTGCAGTGGGGAGAGTGCAGGAAGTGTGTGTGTGCAGTGGGGAGAGTGCAGGAAGAGTGTGTGTGCAGTGGGGAGAGTGCAGGAAGAGAGTGTGTGCATTGGGGAGAGTGCAGGAAGAGAGTGTGTGCATTGGGGAGAGTGCAGGAAGAGAGTGTGTGCATTGGGGAGAGTGCAGGAAGAGAGTGTGTGCAGTGGGAAGAGGAAGAAGGTGGGTGCAATGGTCTGAAGTCCCGATTGCGCAACCTGAGGATGTCAGGAGGAAGCTAAGATGGCTATGATGCTTTAGCTATGTCTCTTGCATTTATGCTGGGCCTCGCTCTTTTTGAGAATGGCTAAGTTCCTGCAGCACCTTCAAGCTATAAGGTGTTTGATCTGTTTTATTGTGTCACCCATTCATGAGCTGGATGTGGCAGTTTCAAACATAAGTCAGCCATTTAGGACAGAGCTGAAAAAGAATGTCTCCACTTTGAAAGTGATCAGTCATTGGAATTCTCTGTCTATAAGAAGGTTTCATTCAACACAGGGATCACCCATTGATGGACACAAGGGGAATCTAGACATGTGGGGTTAGTTCCAGGAAAACAACGTGCGTAGGCCTCCATTAGTCTCAATAGACCATGGATTTACACTTTGGAAAGTTTCCAGGGCGCAAGCCTAGGCAAGGATTTTTTTTTAAAAGGAAGACCAGCAGTTGCCCAAGCAGCAAGTCTCCCCTCTCCACACCACCAATGTTGTCCAAGGGAAGGGCATTAGGACCCATACTTGGCACCGGTGTCGTCGCAGAGCAATGTGTGGTTAAGTGCCTTGCTCAAGGACACACACACAGCCTCAGCCAAGGCTCGAACTAGTGACCTTCAGATCACTAGACAAGCGCCTTAACCACTTGGCTACTTGGAAAACAGCACTGTTTAGAGGACACCAATATACCAACAACGATCTTATTAATCAGTAAAGTAGTTGTGAGGACCACTTCTGCTTTTATCTTCCATTTATTTTCTTCATACAGGTCTTTTGCTGTGCAGGTGCATGTCTGTGGAGACACACTTAAGCAAGGTGCTTGACTCCTGACAGTAGAAAGTAAATCACGTGAGACCAACCAGACTTTACAAATCTAATTTACTACCGCAGCTTTCAAATTTCTTTAATGAAGTGAAAAATGTTAGAATAGTTAACCTCAGATCTTTGTCTATTCCTGTGTGTTGGATTTCTTGTTCACTTTTTTTTTGTTAAATTTTCTACCAACACATTATTTCTGAAAAGAAATACACAAGAAGAATGGTTTTGTTCGGACTTTTGAGCATGATATTGTCTGGAATATTGAATTCAATGAAAAGCTGTTGGGCAACCCTTAGATGCTGCATAGAGTCACAAGGCGAATGGTCCTTTTCTCCAACTCATCCATGGGGACCAAGATGGCCATCGAAACTAATCCCATATGCTAGTCTTTGGGCCATATCCTTCTAAACCTCTCCTAGCCATACACTTGTCAGCTCTTATTGTACATGAGTACAATGCACATTAACGTGCAAGTGAGGAAACACTTTACAGTATTTTTAAAAATTATAACCTCTAATGCTGCAAACTACCTCATCCCAAAAATAAGCAAAGATGGGGTTAAAACCAAATGGTCTTCCAACAGCAACCAAATGACACAGCTGAAACCATCCACATGACAAGCATGCCTGTTACTCATATGATATACATAATAAAATGTTAGACGTCACATGCGAAAAGGGCAGATTTTCATTGTCAATGGTCTCCAGATTGGTCATTGATTAGCAACTAAATGACAAAAAATTTTACTCAGTCTTTATTTGTGTGTGGTGGAAGTCAGATTCTTTTAAATCAATAGCACCACAATCTCTTAAATAAATTACAGTTTGACAAATTGCTGGATCAATTTCACATCCAAAATTCTACATATTGTAATCTCTCCAAGGAGACGAAATTCAACAGCATACTAACCTACAAGTCGTCCCTTGTAATATTTCTGTTTGAGAGGCCAAAATAAGGTTAACACTAGCACTAATTGCAAACAGGAAAATCATCGGCAGAGAAAAACAGCCTTTTCCAAATAAAACTGTAGCTCTTGTAACATTTCCAAAATAGGCTTATAACCCAGCAGAAATGTATCACATGGCTTATATCACATGGATATTACAGTATTATTTTTCACAACCAAATATATAAACAAAGTTGATTAATGACTTCACACTGCTAATTTTGGTCATACACTTCAATAAAACGATTACCAGACAATCCCTTCTGTCAGTAGAAGAGCTCAAACCTCGAGAATGAACTTTGCCACTCCTTTTGTGTTTTGTAAAAAGGAAGTTTGGCTGCATTTACATTCTTGCTGCTGTCAAAGGTTGATAAAATGTGAAGATTGTTGGCATAGCCGCACAAAACCAAAGAACATTTGGAGTACACTATGGTTTTGGAAGTTAATTTACATTGAGAGTCAGATCTAGTTTCAAATAATGGGATTCAAAATTGCCATCAGCTGCACAAACACAAGATTTTGCACATACTTAAACCAAAGTGCATGCATGTCATGGCCTAGAATTA